>NC_092575.1:11292500-11437500 GCF_037975245.1 Apostichopus japonicus
GTGCATATTATAGGGATGAGCGCTGTAATTATGTCACTGTTCCTCTTTCTCTCCCCGGTGTCTTGGCGTTTTCTTCTACTACCTCCTGTTCTCCTTTTTCTCTCTTTCTTCTTTTCTTTTCCCTTCCTTCCTCTCATTCCTCCTCTTTTTTCCCTCTATTTTTTCCCCTTTTTTCTTCTCTCTTTTTTTTTCCTCTCCTCTTTTTCTTACCCGGGGGCGTGCGCCCCAAGCGCCCCACTGGATGCACGTCTGTATATATATATATATATATATATATATATATATATATATATATATATATATATATATATATATATATATATATATATATATATATATATATATATATATATATATATATAGGAATAACGGAAAAACTGTTAAACAACTATGCTGCATTTAGAGAAAGGCTGGATCTCGAGTGAGATACAATAATTGAATTAGGTAAATGATTGGAAGTAAAACAGCCAATGTTTGGTTTTTGCAGAGCTTTCGAGCAAAACTAGCTCTTCTTCAGTGCATGATCACCGAAAGTGACAAGGAGTAGCAGGAATTGAAACTCTTTTATAGAGGAGATGTCGGCATGGTTGTAAGGGCAAAGCGACTTACTGATTTCTGCTGAATTGAGCAGAAGTTTTAGAAATTCGGATTATTATAATCCGCGTCGGATTATTTTAATCCGATTCCGTCGTAATTGTAAAGGAATTGTTTTGGTTTATCTGGGACGGCAAATCGTTTCTGATGTTTAAACCGAATGGTGCCGTGGTCTTTAGGTTTAGTTCCCAGAAATTTTCTTTCGCTTTCCTAGATTTATCTGTCCAAGAATCGTTCTGGTCAATGGCAATAACACGCAAATTCTCAATTGAATGATTTTGGAGATTGAAGTGATTTGCAACAGGTTGGTAGATCTTTTTTGTTTTGATCGCCGATCTATGTTGTGTCATTCTCATTCTAAGAGTGTTTTTTGACTCTCCAATGTATTGTAAGTTACAAATATTGCAGTAGATGAGGTAAATGACATTTTTGGATAGGCAGTTAATTTTGTGCCGAATTTGGAACGTGCGTTTGGTTTGGTTGCTCCGAAAGGCCCCGGTCGAATCGACAAGTAAGCACGTTTTGCAATTTTGTGTACAGGGCGATGATCCTGTAGTTTCTGTTATGCTTTCCCCTAATGGGGTGTCATCCCGAAAGGATGCCCGAACTAAGATATCCCGTAGGTTGCTGGGTCTTTTAAAAGCGATGACAGGTAATTCTGGGAATACTGATTTCAGGCGTTCGGTGCCTTGAAGTAGGTGAAAATTCTTCTGAATGATATTAGCCAGTGGTGGGAGACCAGGGTGGAATTCAGTAACCAATGGTACCCTTTTGGAAGACCAGGGTGGAATTCAGTAACCAATGGTACCCTTTTGGAACTGGTTTGACGAGTTTTGTACGTCAATGTTTCGGTACGGGGTTTGCTTTTAGCCTTTTTGATGGCATTTTCAATAGTACCCCGAAAATACTGTCTGTTTAAGAGGTGTTGTGACAGTTCTTTAGTGCGTGAATCAAAATCGACTTCAGAGGAGCAAATGCGTCGAATGCGCAACGCTTGACTGTACGGAATATTTCTGGTACAGTGACGTGGATGGCAACTGCTTGGTAAGAGGTAGTTGTGCTTGTTCGTGGGTTTATTGAACAAGTCTGTTTTGAGTGAACCATTTTGTAGGGTCACGGTGGTGTCCAGAAAGTGAACGCCAAGTCCAGAAAAATCAGCAGTGAATTTGATAGTGTGATGAAACGAGTTTATGTCATCAATGAAGAGTTTTAGATTTGCCTCACCATGGGTCCATATCATAAAGATATCGTCAATATAACGTAACCACGTGTGTGGTTTCAAGTTTTGTCGAGATAAAAATTCTTTCTCGAGGTTTCCCATAAAGATGTTGGCAAAAGACGGTGCCATTTTGGTACCCATTGCGGTGCCATGAATTTGGAGGTAGTGTTTGTTGCCAAATACCAGATTATTGTTGGTCAAGATGAGTTGCATTAATTCGGCCAATTCTTTCTTCGTGGGGGTTTTGCCACGTTTTGGTTTGAATGCTTTTGTGCAGGCTGAAATGCCCTCTTCGTTAGGGATATTTGTGTATAACGAAGACACATCCAAGGTAACTAACAGAGAAGATAAGGGAAGATTTTTTATTTCCCCAATTTTCCGGATGAAATCCGTAGTGTCCTGCACATAGGACGGTAGGGCCGAAACGAGAGGTTGGATGAGGAGATCCACGAATTTGGAAATTTTTTCAGTCGCTGTGCCATTACCCGATATTATGGGCCTCCCGGGATTGCCTTCTTTGTGAATTTTAGGCAGAAAATAAAAGCGACCAGGTTTTGGGTCGTTTTCCAGGAGGTATTGGCCTAACTTGCGGTCAATGGAACCGTTAGAGACTATCTTTTGGATGACTCTTTTCACGTTTTGTGTGATTTCTTGAGTAGGATCAGAATCTAGGAGTTTGTAGTGTTGAGGGTTGCCGAGTAGTCTGTTGGCTTCCTCTCTGTAGAATTGTTTGCCCATAGCGACAATTGCAGAACCCTTGTCGGCTGGCTTGATGACAATGTCATCGCGCTTCCGGAGTTCATGAATGGCATGTCTCTCAGTTTTGTTGAGATTGTCGCGGAAGTCTGGGGCGGAGGTGTGTGTTTTAACATCCTCTTCAATGGCCGAAATAAATGATTCAAGAGGCGCACAATGGGCCTTGGGTGGATTCCACGAGCTTTTTGGCTTAAAATTGGAATCCAAGTCGTTGGTTTGTTGCGTGGTGTTATTGCCATTTTCGTCGGCAAAAAATTCACGGAGACGTAAGCGTTTATATATATATATATATATATACAGTACAGTGTCCTTGAGCCCCCTCCCCGCCAATGATACGCCCTAGGATCCATACATGATATTCACAGGAGATGTGCTCAATTCTCCAATCGCATGCAGACTTTAGTTTTAGATTAATTGTATAAGTTACGGTACTAGATTTGGGGTAACAATTAGCATTCAGGTCGGAGTGAATAACATTTTATCTGTGGATGGCAGTGTTGCATCGAAGGACACAGGTCTAGTGCAGTTATGATAGACCATATATAGTATATAAGTAAGTAAGTAAGTAAGTAAGTAAGTAAGTAAGTAAGTAAGTAAGTAAGTAAGTAAGTAAGTAAGTAAGTAAGTAAGTAAGTAAGTAAGTAAGTAAGTAAGTAAGTAAGTAAGTAAGTAAGTAAGTAAGTAAGTAAGTAAGTAAGTAAGTAAGTAAGTAAGTAAGTAAGTAAGTAAGTAAGTAAGTAAGTAAGTAAGTAAGTAAGTAAGTAAGTAAGTAAGTAAGTAAGTAAGTAAGTAAGTAAGTAAGTAAGTAAGTAAGTAAGTAAGTAAGTAAGTAAGTAAGTAAGTAAGTAAGTAAGTAAGTAAGTAAGTAAGTAAGTAAGTAAGTAAGTAAGTAAGTAAGTAAGTAAGTAAGTAAGTAAGTAAGTAAGTAAGTAAGTAAGTAAGTAAGTAAGTAAGTAAGTAAGTAAGTAAGTAAGTAAGTAAGTAAGTAAGTAAGTAAGTAAGTAAGTAAGTAAGTAAGTAAGTAAGTAAGTAAGTAAGTAAGTAAGTAAGTAAGTAAGTAAGTAAGTAAGTAAGTAAGTAAGTAAGTAAGTAAGTAAGTAAGTAAGTAAGTAAGTAAGTAAGTAAGTAAGTAAGTAAGTAAGTAAGTAAGTAAGTAAGTAAGTAAGTAAGTAAGTAAGTAAGTAAGTAAGTAAGTAAGTAAGTAAGTAAGTAAGTAAGTAAGTAAGTAAGTAAGTAAGTAAGTAAGTAAGTAAGTAAGTAAGTAAGTAAGTAAGTAAGTAAGTAAGTAAGTAAGTAAGTAAGTAAGTAAGTAAGTAAGTAAGTAAGTAAGTAAGTAAGTAAGTAAGTAAGTAAGTAAGTAAGTAAGTAAGTAAGTAAGTAAGTAAGTAAGTAAGTAAGTAAGTAAGTAAGTAAGTAAGTAAGTAAGTAAGTAAGTAAGTAAGTAAGTAAGTAAGTAAGTAAGTAAGTAAGTAAGTAAGTAAGTAAGTAAGTAAGTAAGTAAGTAAGTAAGTAAGTAAGTAAGTAAGTAAGTAAGTAAGTAAGTAAGTAAGTAAGTAAGTAAGTAAGTAAGTAAGTAAGTAAGTAAGTAAGTAAGTAAGTAAGTAAGTAAGTAAGTAAGTAAGTAAGTAAGTAAGTAAGTAAGTAAGTAAGTAAGTAAGTAAGTAAGTAAGTAAGTAAGTAAGTAAGTAAGTAAGTAAGTAAGTAAGTAAGTAAGTAAGTAAGTAAGTAAGTAAGTAAGTAAGTAAGTAAGTAAGTAAGTAAGTAAGTAAGTAAGTAAGTAAGTAAGTAAGTAAGTAAGTAAGTAAGTAAGTAAGTAAGTAAGTAAGTAAGTAAGTAAGTAAGTAAGTAAGTAAGTAAGTAAGTAAGTAAGTAAGTAAGTAAGTAAGTAAGTAAGTAAGTAAGTAAGTAAGTAAGTAAGTAAGTAAGTAAGTAAGTAAGTAAGTAAGTAAGTAAGTAAGTAAGTAAGTAAGTAAGTAAGTAAGTAAGTAAGTAAGTAAGTAAGTAAGTAAGTAAGTAAGTAAGTAAGTAAGTAAGTAAGTAAGTAAGTAAGTAAGTAAGTAAGTAAGTAAGTAAGTAAGTAAGTAAGTAAGTAAGTAAGTAAGTAAGTAAGTAAGTAAGTAAGTAAGTAAGTAAGTAAGTAAGTAAGTAAGTAAGTAAGTAAGTAAGTAAGTAAGTAAGTAAGTAAGTAAGTAAGTAAGTAAGTAAGTAAGTAAGTAAGTAAGTAAGTAAGTAAGTAAGTAAGTAAGTAAGTAAGTAAGTAAGTAAGTAAGTAAGTAAGTAAGTAAGTAAGTAAGTAAGTAAGTAAGTAAGTAAGTAAGTAAGTAAGTAAGTAAGTAAGTAAGTAAGTAAGTAAGTAAGTAAGTAAGTAAGTAAGTAAGTAAGTAAGTAAGTAAGTAAGTAAGTAAGTAAGTAAGTAAGTAAGTAAGTAAGTAAGTAAGTAAGTAAGTAAGTAAGTAAGTAAGTAAGTAAGTAAGTAAGTAAGTAAGTAAGTAAGTAAGTAAGTAAGTAAGTAAGTAAGTAAGTAAGTAAGTAAGTAAGTAAGTAAGTAAGTAAGTAAGTAAGTAAGTAAGTAAGTAAGTAAGTAAGTAAGTAAGTAAGTAAGTAAGTAAGTAAGTAAGTAAGTAAGTAAGTAAGTAAGTAAGTAAGTAAGTAAGTAAGTAAGTAAGTAAGTAAGTAAGTAAGTAAGTAAGTAAGTAAGTAAGTAAGTAAGTAAGTAAGTAAGTAAGTAAGTAAGTAAGTAAGTAAGTAAGTAAGTAAGTAAGTAAGTAAGTAAGTAAGTAAGTAAGTAAGTAAGTAAGTAAGTAAGTAAGTAAGTAAGTAAGTAAGTAAGTAAGTAAGTAAGTAAGTAAGTAAGTAAGTAAGTAAGTAAGTAAGTAAGTAAGTAAGTAAGTAAGTAAGTAAGTAAGTAAGTAAGTAAGTAAGTAAGTAAGTAAGTAAGTAAGTAAGTAAGTAAGTAAGTAAGTAAGTAAGTAAGTAAGTAAGTAAGTAAGTAAGTAAGTAAGTAAGTAAGTAAGTAAGTAAGTAAGTAAGTAAGTAAGTAAGTAAGTAAGTAAGTAAGTAAGTAAGTAAGTAAGTAAGTAAGTAAGTAAGTAAGTAAGTAAGTAAGTAAGTAAGTAAGTAAGTAAGTAAGTAAGTAAGTAAGTAAAAGTAAGTAAGTAAGTAAGTAAGTAAAAGTAAGTAAGTAAGTAAGTAAGTAAGTAAAAGTAAGTAAAAGTAAGTAAAAGTAAGTAAGTAAGTAAGTAAGTAAGTAAGTAAGTAAGTAAGTAAGTAAGTAAGTAAGTAAGTAAGTAAGTAAGTAAGTAAGTAAGTAAGTAAGTAAGTAGGTAGGTAAGTAAGTAGGTAAGTAAGTAAGTACAACATTATTATATCCCAGATGGAAATTGCATGCTCTCATAATTGTACATATTTAAAAGAGTAAGAATACAACATGTAAAGGATAAATTTACAAGTAGAAAAAAAGGAAAGTTCAGAAATAAAAAGTTAACAAGTAAGATAGTTAATTGTCAAACATGAATATTCACAGCCCCAAGCCAAAACAGATATATAGAATGTGGAATAAAAGATGACTTGTGTCTGTTTATATATATATTAGTGAGAGAGGAAAAATGGAAACGTCAAAAATGGAGTTGTCGGTGTAAGGGGTTGGGTGAGGCGCACGCCCCTTCCGAAATCATCGATCCGTCACTGGCTACCCTGTGCATATTATAGGGATGAGCGCTGTAATTATGTCACTGTTCCTCTTTCTCTCCCCGGTGTCTTGGCGTTTTCTTCTACTACCTCCTGTTCTCCTTTTTCTCTCTTTCTTCTTTTCTTTTCCCTTCCTTCCTCTCATTCCTCCTCTTTTTTCCCTCTATTTTTTCCCCTTTTTTCTTCTCTCTTTTTTTTTCCTCTCCTCTTTTTCTTACCCGGGGGCGTGCGCCCCAAGCGCCCCACTGGATGCACGTCTGTATATATATATATATATATATATATATATATATATATATATATATATATATATATATATATATATATATATATATATATATATATATATATATATATATATATATATATAGGAATAACGGAAAAACTGTTAAACAACTATGCTGCATTTAGAGAAAGGCTGGATCTCGAGTGAGATACAATAATTGAATTAGGTAAATGATTGGAAGTAAAACAGCCAATGTTTGGTTTTTGCAGAGCTTTCGAGCAAAACTAGCTCTTCTTCAGTGCATGATCACCGAAAGTGACAAGGAGTAGCAGGAATTGAAACTCTTTTATAGAGGAGATGTCGGCATGGTTGTAAGGGCAAAGCGACTTACTGATTTCTGCTGAATTGAGCAGAAGTTTTAGAAATTCGGATTATTATAATCCGCGTCGGATTATTTTAATCCGATTCCGTCGTAATTGTAAAGGAATTGTTTTGGTTTATCTGGGACGGCAAATCGTTTCTGATGTTTAAACCGAATGGTGCCGTGGTCTTTAGGTTTAGTTCCCAGAAATTTTCTTTCGCTTTCCTAGATTTATCTGTCCAAGAATCGTTCTGGTCAATGGCAATAACACGCAAATTCTCAATTGAATGATTTTGGAGATTGAAGTGATTTGCAACAGGTTGGTAGATCTTTTTTGTTTTGATCGCCGATCTATGTTGTGTCATTCTCATTCTAAGAGTGTTTTTTGACTCTCCAATGTATTGTAAGTTACAAATATTGCAGTAGATGAGGTAAATGACATTTTTGGATAGGCAGTTAATTTTGTGCCGAATTTGGAACGTGCGTTTGGTTTGGTTGCTCCGAAAGGCCCCGGTCGAATCGACAAGTAAGCACGTTTTGCAATTTTGTGTACAGGGCGATGATCCTGTAGTTTCTGTTATGCTTTCCCCTAATGGGGTGTCATCCCGAAAGGATGCCCGAACTAAGATATCCCGTAGGTTGCTGGGTCTTTTAAAAGCGATGACAGGTAATTCTGGGAATACTGATTTCAGGCGTTCGGTGCCTTGAAGTAGGTGAAAATTCTTCTGAATGATATTAGCCAGTGGTGGGAGACCAGGGTGGAATTCAGTAACCAATGGTACCCTTTTGGAACTGGTTTGACGAGTTTTGTACGTCAATGTTTCGGTACGGGGTTTGCTTTTAGCCTTTTTGATGGCATTTTCAATAGTACCCCGAAAATACTGTCTGTTTAAGAGGTGTTGTGACAGTTCTTTAGTGCGTGAATCAAAATCGACTTCAGAGGAGCAAATGCGTCGAATGCGCAACGCTTGACTGTACGGAATATTTCTGGTACAGTGACGTGGATGGCAACTGCTTGGTAAGAGGTAGTTGTGCTTGTTCGTGGGTTTATTGAACAAGTCTGTTTTGAGTGAACCATTTTGTAGGGTCACGGTGGTGTCCAGAAAGTGAACGCCAAGTCCAGAAAAATCAGCAGTGAATTTGATAGTGTGATGAAACGAGTTTATGTCATCAATGAAGAGTTTTAGATTTGCCTCACCATGGGTCCATATCATAAAGATATCGTCAATATAACGTAACCACGTGTGTGGTTTCAAGTTTTGTCGAGATAAAAATTCTTTCTCGAGGTTTCCCATAAAGATGTTGGCAAAAGACGGTGCCATTTTGGTACCCATTGCGGTGCCATGAATTTGGAGGTAGTGTTTGTTGCCAAATACCAGATTATTGTTGGTCAAGATGAGTTGCATTAATTCGGCCAATTCTTTCTTCGTGGGGGTTTTGCCACGTTTTGGTTTGAATGCTTTTGTGCAGGCTGAAATGCCCTCTTCGTTAGGGATATTTGTGTATAACGAAGACACATCCAAGGTAACTAACAGAGAAGATAAGGGAAGATTTTTTATTTCCCCAATTTTCCGGATGAAATCCGTAGTGTCCTGCACATAGGACGGTAGGGCCGAAACGAGAGGTTGGATGAGGAGATCCACGAATTTGGAAATTTTTTCAGTCGCTGTGCCATTACCCGATATTATGGGCCTCCCGGGATTGCCTTCTTTGTGAATTTTAGGCAGAAAATAAAAGCGACCAGGTTTTGGGTCGTTTTCCAGGAGGTATTGGCCTAACTTGCGGTCAATGGAACCGTTAGAGACTATCTTTTGGATGACTCTTTTCACGTTTTGTGTGATTTCTTGAGTAGGATCAGAATCTAGGAGTTTGTAGTGTTGAGGGTTGCCGAGTAGTCTGTTGGCTTCCTCTCTGTAGAATTGTTTGCCCATAGCGACAATTGCAGAACCCTTGTCGGCTGGCTTGATGACAATGTCATCGCGCTTCCGGAGTTCATGAATGGCATGTCTCTCAGTTTTGTTGAGATTGTCGCGGAAGTCTGGGGCGGAGGTGTGTGTTTTAACATCCTCTTCAATGGCCGAAATAAATGATTCAAGAGGCGCACAATGGGCCTTGGGTGGATTCCACGAGCTTTTTGGCTTAAAATTGGAATCCAAGTCGTTGGTTTGTTGCGTGGTGTTATTGCCATTTTCGTCGGCAAAAAATTCACGGAGACGTAAGCGTTTATATATATATATATATATATACAGTACAGTGTCCTTGAGCCCCCTCCCCGCCAATGATACGCCCTAGGATCCATACATGATATTCACAGGAGATGTGCTCAATTCTCCAATCGCATGCAGACTTTAGTTTTAGATTAATTGTATAAGTTACGGTACTAGATTTGGGGTAACAATTAGCATTCAGGTCGGAGTGAATAACATTTTATCTGTGGATGGCAGTGTTGCATCGAAGGACACAGGTCTAGTGCAGTTATGATAGACCATATATAGTATATAAGTAAGTAAGTAAGTAAGTAAGTAAGTAAGTAAGTAAGTAAGTAAGTAAGTAAGTAAGTAAGTAAGTAAGTAAGTAAGTAAGTAAGTAAGTAAGTAAGTAAGTAAGTAAGTAAGTAAGTAAGTAAGTAAGTAAGTAAGTAAGTAAGTAAGTAAGTAAGTAAGTAAGTAAGTAAGTAAGTAAGTAAGTAAGTAAGTAAGTAAGTAAGTAAGTAAGTAAGTAAGTAAGTAAGTAAGTAAGTAAGTAAGTAAGTAAGTAAGTAAGTAAGTAAGTAAGTAAGTAAGTAAGTAAGTAAGTAAGTAAGTAAGTAAGTAAGTAAGTAAGTAAGTAAGTAAGTAAGTAAGTAAGTAAGTAAGTAAGTAAGTAAGTAAGTAAGTAAGTAAGTAAGTAAGTAAGTAAGTAAGTAAGTAAGTAAGTAAGTAAGTAAGTAAGTAAGTAAGTAAGTAAGTAAGTAAGTAAGTAAGTAAGTAAGTAAGTAAGTAAGTAAGTAAGTAAGTAAGTAAGTAAGTAAGTAAGTAAGTAAGTAAGTAAGTAAGTAAGTAAGTAAGTAAGTAAGTAAGTAAGTAAGTAAGTAAGTAAGTAAGTAAGTAAGTAAGTAAGTAAGTAAGTAAGTAAGTAAGTAAGTAAGTAAGTAAGTAAGTAAGTAAGTAAGTAAGTAAGTAAGTAAGTAAGTAAGTAAGTAAGTAAGTAAGTAAGTAAGTAAGTAAGTAAGTAAGTAAGTAAGTAAGTAAGTAAGTAAGTAAGTAAGTAAGTAAGTAAGTAAGTAAGTAAGTAAGTAAGTAAGTAAGTAAGTAAGTAAGTAAGTAAGTAAGTAAGTAAGTAAGTAAGTAAGTAAGTAAGTAAGTAAGTAAGTAAGTAAGTAAGTAAGTAAGTAAGTAAGTAAGTAAGTAAGTAAGTAAGTAAGTAAGTAAGTAAGTAAGTAAGTAAGTAAGTAAGTAAGTAAGTAAGTAAGTAAGTAAGTAAGTAAGTAAGTAAGTAAGTAAGTAAGTAAGTAAGTAAGTAAGTAAGTAAGTAAGTAAGTAAGTAAGTAAGTAAGTAAGTAAGTAAGTAAGTAAGTAAGTAAGTAAGTAAGTAAGTAAGTAAGTAAGTAAGTAAGTAAGTAAGTAAGTAAGTAAGTAAGTAAGTAAGTAAGTAAGTAAGTAAGTAAGTAAGTAAGTAAGTAAGTAAGTAAGTAAGTAAGTAAGTAAGTAAGTAAGTAAGTAAGTAAGTAAGTAAGTAAGTAAGTAAGTAAGTAAAAGTAAGTAAGTAAGTAAGTAAGTAAGTAAGTAAGTAAGTAAGTAAGTAAGTAAGTAAGTAAGTAAGTAAGTAAGTAAGTAAGTAAGTAAGTAAGTAAGTAAGTAAGTAAGTAAGTAAGTAAGTAAGTAAGTAAGTAAGTAAGTAAGTAAGTAAGTAAGTAAGTAAGTAAGTAAGTAAGTAAGTAAGTAAGTAAGTAAGTAAGTAAGTAAGTAAAAGTAAGTAAGTAAGTAAGTAAGTAAAAGTAAGTAAGTAAGTAAGTAAGTAAGTAAAAGTAAGTAAAAGTAAGTAAAAGTAAGTAAGTAAGTAAGTAAGTAAGTAAGTAAGTAAGTAAGTAAGTAAGTAAGTAAGTAAGTAAGTAAGTAAGTAAGTAAGTAAGTAAGTAAGTAGGTAGGTAAGTAAGTAGGTAAGTAAGTAAGTACAACATTATTATATCCCAGATGGAAATTGCATGCTCTCATAATTGTACATATTTAAAAGAGTAAGAATACAACATGTAAAGGATAAATTTACAAGTAGAAAAAAAGGAAAGTTCAGAAATAAAAAGTTAACAAGTAAGATAGTTAATTGTCAAACATGAATATTCACAGCCCCAAGCCAAAACAGATATATAGAATGTGGAATAAAAGATGACTTGTGTCTGTTTATATATATATTAGTGAGAGAGGAAAAATGGAAACGTCAAAAATGGAGTTGTCGGTGTAAGGGGTTGGGTGAGGCGCACGCCCCTTCCGAAATCATCGATCCGTCACTGGCTACCCTGTGCATATTATAGGGATGAGCGCTGTAATTATGTCACTGTTCCTCTTTCTCTCCCCGGTGTCTTGGCGTTTTCTTCTACTACCTCCTGTTCTCCTTTTTCTCTCTTTCTTCTTTTCTTTTCCCTTCCTTCCTCTCATTCCTCCTCTTTTTTCCCTCTATTTTTTCCCCTTTTTTCTTCTCTCTTTTTTTTTCCTCTCCTCTTTTTCTTACCCGGGGGCGTGCGCCCCAAGCGCCCCACTGGATGCACGTCTGTATATATATATATATATATATATATATATATATATATATATATATATATATATATATATATATATATATATATATATATATATATATATATATATATATATATATATATATATAGGAATAACGGAAAAACTGTTAAACAACTATGCTGCATTTAGAGAAAGGCTGGATCTCGAGTGAGATACAATAATTGAATTAGGTAAATGATTGGAAGTAAAACAGCCAATGTTTGGTTTTTGCAGAGCTTTCGAGCAAAACTAGCTCTTCTTCAGTGCATGATCACCGAAAGTGACAAGGAGTAGCAGGAATTGAAACTCTTTTATAGAGGAGATGTCGGCATGGTTGTAAGGGCAAAGCGACTTACTGATTTCTGCTGAATTGAGCAGAAGTTTTAGAAATTCGGATTATTATAATCCGCGTCGGATTATTTTAATCCGATTCCGTCGTAATTGTAAAGGAATTGTTTTGGTTTATCTGGGACGGCAAATCGTTTCTGATGTTTAAACCGAATGGTGCCGTGGTCTTTAGGTTTAGTTCCCAGAAATTTTCTTTCGCTTTCCTAGATTTATCTGTCCAAGAATCGTTCTGGTCAATGGCAATAACACGCAAATTCTCAATTGAATGATTTTGGAGATTGAAGTGATTTGCAACAGGTTGGTAGATCTTTTTTGTTTTGATCGCCGATCTATGTTGTGTCATTCTCATTCTAAGAGTGTTTTTTGACTCTCCAATGTATTGTAAGTTACAAATATTGCAGTAGATGAGGTAAATGACATTTTTGGATAGGCAGTTAATTTTGTGCCGAATTTGGAACGTGCGTTTGGTTTGGTTGCTCCGAAAGGCCCCGGTCGAATCGACAAGTAAGCACGTTTTGCAATTTTGTGTACAGGGCGATGATCCTGTAGTTTCTGTTATGCTTTCCCCTAATGGGGTGTCATCCCGAAAGGATGCCCGAACTAAGATATCCCGTAGGTTGCTGGGTCTTTTAAAAGCGATGACAGGTAATTCTGGGAATACTGATTTCAGGCGTTCGGTGCCTTGAAGTAGGTGAAAATTCTTCTGAATGATATTAGCCAGTGGTGGGAGACCAGGGTGGAATTCAGTAACCAATGGTACCCTTTTGGAACTGGTTTGACGAGTTTTGTACGTCAATGTTTCGGTACGGGGTTTGCTTTTAGCCTTTTTGATGGCATTTTCAATAGTACCCCGAAAATACTGTCTGTTTAAGAGGTGTTGTGACAGTTCTTTAGTGCGTGAATCAAAATCGACTTCAGAGGAGCAAATGCGTCGAATGCGCAACGCTTGACTGTACGGAATATTTCTGGTACAGTGACGTGGATGGCAACTGCTTGGTAAGAGGTAGTTGTGCTTGTTCGTGGGTTTATTGAACAAGTCTGTTTTGAGTGAACCATTTTGTAGGGTCACGGTGGTGTCCAGAAAGTGAACGCCAAGTCCAGAAAAATCAGCAGTGAATTTGATAGTGTGATGAAACGAGTTTATGTCATCAATGAAGAGTTTTAGATTTGCCTCACCATGGGTCCATATCATAAAGATATCGTCAATATAACGTAACCACGTGTGTGGTTTCAAGTTTTGTCGAGATAAAAATTCTTTCTCGAGGTTTCCCATAAAGATGTTGGCAAAAGACGGTGCCATTTTGGTACCCATTGCGGTGCCATGAATTTGGAGGTAGTGTTTGTTGCCAAATACCAGATTATTGTTGGTCAAGATGAGTTGCATTAATTCGGCCAATTCTTTCTTCGTGGGGGTTTTGCCACGTTTTGGTTTGAATGCTTTTGTGCAGGCTGAAATGCCCTCTTCGTTAGGGATATTTGTGTATAACGAAGACACATCCAAGGTAACTAACAGAGAAGATAAGGGAAGATTTTTTATTTCCCCAATTTTCCGGATGAAATCCGTAGTGTCCTGCACATAGGACGGTAGGGCCGAAACGAGAGGTTGGATGAGGAGATCCACGAATTTGGAAATTTTTTCAGTCGCTGTGCCATTACCCGATATTATGGGCCTCCCGGGATTGCCTTCTTTGTGAATTTTAGGCAGAAAATAAAAGCGACCAGGTTTTGGGTCGTTTTCCAGGAGGTATTGGCCTAACTTGCGGTCAATGGAACCGTTAGAGACTATCTTTTGGATGACTCTTTTCACGTTTTGTGTGATTTCTTGAGTAGGATCAGAATCTAGGAGTTTGTAGTGTTGAGGGTTGCCGAGTAGTCTGTTGGCTTCCTCTCTGTAGAATTGTTTGCCCATAGCGACAATTGCAGAACCCTTGTCGGCTGGCTTGATGACAATGTCATCGCGCTTCCGGAGTTCATGAATGGCATGTCTCTCAGTTTTGTTGAGATTGTCGCGGAAGTCTGGGGCGGAGGTGTGTGTTTTAACATCCTCTTCAATGGCCGAAATAAATGATTCAAGAGGCGCACAATGGGCCTTGGGTGGATTCCACGAGCTTTTTGGCTTAAAATTGGAATCCAAGTCGTTGGTTTGTTGCGTGGTGTTATTGCCATTTTCGTCGGCAAAAAATTCACGGAGACGTAAGCGTCGATAGAACAGATTTAGGTCAAGAGAAAGTTTCTGAGCGTTTACTTGCCGTGGTTTAGGGCAAAAATTTAGACCTTTGGAGAGTAGGTTTGTTTCTCCTGCCGAGAGTTGGCAATCAATGGTAACAACTGCACTTTTGGTGGTGTTGCATGCGGTCTGTATCTCTTTCCGACGGAATCTGCGAGACCTGGTTCTTTTTGAGGTTTCAAGTTGGGTTTCACCAGAAGACTTAACTCTTTGCGTGACATTATCCCTCTTCAATTTGTGACATTGTCTTGAAGCTAGGGTATGTGAGAGGTTCAAGCAAATTTTGGAGATGGAGTCAAGCTTTCTTTCGAACTCGTTCTTGGGGAGTTCTTTTTGCAGTTTTCTGGTTTTGGAATCAATTTGCTGGCTAAGTTCGTGAATTGTTTTGCGACAAATACTTATTTGCACAGCCGTTAATTCAAGCGAAGCATTCTTCAGGATTCCTTTCCAATTGGCAAAGCTGTCGCTATCAGAAAGTGGTAAACCAGCACGGACCTTGATTTTAAGTCCTTTTGGTACCGTTTTGTTTTTACGGTATAGTCTGTAGTTGGAAAGATGATGCCGATACCTAACCCGTTTTTCGGAAAGGCGTCGAAGCGTTTTCAAAGTTTCAAAGGTGCTCTCCATTTTGAAGCATAGTTGGATCAATTAGATACCAACAGTGAAAGATATAGATAGGAATAACGGAAAAACTGTTAAACAACTATGCTGCATTTAGAGAAAGGCTGGATCTCGAGTGAGATACAATAATTGAATATATATATATATATATATATATATATATATATATATATATATATATATATATATATATATAAATGAACAGTGAAAAAACTTTCAGCCTCCAAGCCGGATCTCGAAAGAGATACTTCGAACAGACTTGATGTTAATGCAATGGAGGTAAACGACAAAGGCAAATGAATATATATAAATGAAAAACGTAATGAGTTGGAAAATCAAGAACAGTGAAAAAACTTCCTCCACCGGGATATATGTATATATATATATATATATATATATATATATATATATCTATATATATATATATATATATATATATGTATATATATATATATATATATATATATATCTATATATATATATATATATATATATATATATATATATATATATATGTGTGTGTGTGTGTGTGTGTATTAGATATATATAATAGAACCCGGGCCTACCGCTTTATATGCGGACAGCCTAATCCCTAGGTTATGGGCGCTGGTTGTATGTCCAGGGTAAGGAAGGTCGTATCTACATATATATTTTGCCTCACGCTGTGTACAAAACCTGACAGTAAAAGTAAATAAAGACAAACATCAACTATTTCAGTGTAAGAGCACTTGTTTGCAGGATTCATGTATATCCCTCACACACAAGGCCCTACAACCCATCCAGGCAGTTTGCATTCCAGACAGACGGAATAGTCTATTATTTACTAGGTGTTGCTTTAACATGAAGAACTGTCTGAAAACTACGAATGCATATATATGATATTACTTAGGTTAGCCACAGGGAGGGATTACAGCAGGATCGTAAACTTTTACCTTTTGACATTTCACTTTGCACCTATTGAGTACCTACTCATATTTGTGATGTTGTGAGTCTTTATCAAACAATAGGTTAGTCCAAGTTTTAATGCTTTTGGTTCTTTCACTCATGTTCTACAGGATTACAATTTCCTTCAATCGTCCATGATGCCGGTCTTGAAACAGCTATGGATAATCGTCACTATGTGCATTCTACACGGTAGGACAAAAAGTCAAGTTCTTTGTTTTTGAATAGTAATAGTTTATGTAACCTGGAACTAATAGAGTTCAATAGGTTTCACCTTCACAATAAGTCTTTGGGATATACGTCTTATATGCCTTAAATCTTGGTGTTTGAGAAAACTATGATTTTTGTTTCGTAATCATTTCGGTTGAGGCACGTATGTATTATTGCAATGTTAGTTTTTACATTTTATCGGTTAAATGAAGAAAAAATAATTATCCGTCAACGTTTGCTTCAAATCGAATTTTGTAAGCCACAATGCAATAGGTTATACAATTATTAGATGAGTCGTTTACATTTCAGTAAAGGTTTAGTTTAGACCGGTGCAAGACATGACTGGCTATTAATTAATTAAGAAGTTTGTGAATGCATACCTCTTTCAGTTACTTGTTGAAATGCAGGTTTACTAAAGAAGGGACAAAATGTCGTTGTTTTAATACAGAGAATACTAATTGCTATTTCTAAATACAAATAAAACAAAACTGTTAGCAAACTGCTCATCCACTAAAGAGCATGTGTAAAGAGAATGTGTAAAAGTAAGTTGGCCTGACGTTACGATCCTAGCAGGATCTTTTTTCAGAGGCTAAATGACAAGCTTGTCATTAGCCTCTAAAGAAGACCCTGCTAGGATTGAAAAGTCAGGCCAACTTACTTTTACACATGCTTATTGCTATCAATATTAATTTATTTTATTTTAATTCCCAACACAACCGTTTTAGGTACTAAAAGTGTTTTGACAGACTGTACAAGTCACCAAAATGCACGAATCGGCAGTAGTTGGAAAATTGACTGCAGGCTACAAGGAGATTGGAGCGAAGTTAAATATTACCACGATAACCCAGTCGAAAGAAATTTACTAATTATGTCTAATCAAGGTAAGCCTTCAACATGTGTAAGAGTGAGTTATTCCCACGAGTATCCCATTAATACACAATTATATAGTAAATATACGTTATTCGATACATTTTTACTTTTTCAATTCAGCTTTCTTTCTTTTTGTATGATTGCTTTTTGATGATGGTGATAGTTTATAATGCCTAATAGGAGTTGATTAAATCTTAAAAGGTGACAATGTATATTTTCAAGGAATAATTGATATCCCTCTGTATGAATGTATAGGTAAAGGTAGAGGTAAATGGAAAGGCGTGGGTTGACACAAGTGAGAACAATCAAGAGACAAAATGAGACAATATAATGATTGAAATTTATCAAACTAGGCAGGCAGTTTAAAAAAAAACTTTAATTTTTTAAAATAAGGTTAAATTGAATAACGTGATGTACATGGTTTGCCGTACACACAATATATCACAAGTCATGTACAGCGAGAACAATTGATCAACTCGTGACTGTACAATTATACGCTTACTTACTCTTAAGGAAGGAAACGGCTGTTTAAATATAATGAGAAGCCGCATTAGCACATCCGTAAAATTATTATATTACAAGCTTCAGGAAGTATAGGTAAAGGTAGAGGTAAAGGGAAAGGCGTGCGTTGACACAAGTGAGAACAATCAAGAAACAAAATGAGACAATTTAATGATTGAAATATATCAAACTAGGCAGGCAGTTTAAATTTGTCTAATAAATAACGTGATTTACCAGGTTTGCCGTATACACAATATATCACAGGTCATGAACAGCGAGATCAATTGATCAACTCGTGACTGTACAATATACTCTTACTTACTCTCAAGGAAGTAAACGGCTGTTTAAATATAATGAGAAGCCGCATCAGCACATCCGTAAAGGACATATTACAAAGCCTCAGGAAGTAATATTCCAAACATAGGCTATCAGTGACATTCCCCGTCCATATCCATATAATAGGTTTGTCAGATATAAATGAAGTTTGTGAATGCCAATATCAATGTTAATGAAGGTGATATTATGTAGTATATTTACATACATTTTATGAACTTGATATGACTTTATGGATTCCCTTCATATCCTCCACATCAAACTTGAGATAATTCGAATATGGGCCAGATATAATATCCATATAAAACTATTAAAACCTTTGGCCATACATAATATAGAGTTAACAAAGTTGAACCCTTATATCATTATATAAGACTTTATATGGCTTTATCTGGATTCAATATTTATTGTCCACATGAAACATATATGAATTTGTTTTATATGGTTCATATACAAATATCATGTTCAGTTTAAGGTTTTTATATAAAATTCCCGATGCAACAGCAATATGTATGAAAATATTAGCTTTATATGTAGTATACCTTAGCAAGTTGTGCAGTACATGGGTCTGGTTAAAGTACAGTACATTACGATACCGAGATATCTAACTGGATGCATTGGAAAAACAGTAACTCTCCTAAATGTACACACCGTGGCTGTAGGCCTACTAATGTTACTGCTAGTAGTACAGTGGGCCGTGGGCTAAGCTAATTCGTGAATACCGCACAATGCTGTACTCTATGAAAACACTCTGTTGTCATATTCTTTAACTATAGTCAATAAACAAGCATAAGAGCTAAGAATTACTTATTTATTTGGGGGTTGTGGGTTGTTTTGAAACTATGAGTCTTTTTGTTTTAAATTTAATATAAAAAACTTTTAACAGGATATGCTGGATATGTCATTCTGAGTATGAAATGTTCTGGCTGGAGAATCTTTTAACCTCTTTGACATATTGGCTCGCTTTTTTATGTCAGATATTATACGTCATCTCAATTCTACTCCACTTTCAAGATAACGAGCATAGATTTGGAGTGGGGCGCGACATCGGTACCCTGGATATTGATGAAGATGGCGCCATGGTTATCAACAATGTTACAATAGATCTTATATCTTTGTATACGTTGATATACACCGACAGAGACGGACATGATTATCAACATGAATTTATAATTATAGGTAATGTTAGTACCATTCATTTAAAGAGAACATTTTTATAGAAACAAGTTCCTCTAATATCGAGGAAGAAAAATGTTGATCTTGTTATTACTTCACGGTTAGGTACAGCAGCAAAGCAATCATAAATGACGTTAAAAAATATATAAACTGAGAAAATGCAAATACGAATTTGCTTATACTGATTTACACGTAAAAACAACTTCCTTGAGCTATGTCATGAAAATTTGTATGATTGCAGAAGAATGTATCTTTGAAATAATAGAGCATAAAATGTGATTTTACTGACTCACACCAATCAGGTTACAGCTTCCTCATCGTTTTCACTTTTTTTCGCAGATTGCCCTGGCATTACTGTTTACGCCCATCGTGGATCCGACGCACTCATAAATTGTTACTTTCCTCAGTCTCAAAGGGTGTATTGGTACGATTCAACGTCACGTAATGCACGACCAATCGCAAGTCTTGAAGGAGGCCGGAAGGCGGGGTCAGGAGTCTCTGCTGGGAAATACGATATTACCAATACCTGTGGTCTGCTGATAAGGAATACTACTTTCAGCGACGAAAAAACATACCGTGTTATAGTTATTGTATCCAATATACATACATTAACAACAGATCAGAAAGTCGTTATTTATGGTAAGTCAGTGTTTTATATAAAGGTATGAGAATAACCCTAGCTGTAAACTGCCATTATTTTGACCTGCCATAGAAATTCGGTCCGGAGATAAAACTGTACCTACCAAACTCAGTACCATAATGCACCATGTAATCCAGTTTTCTAAGAAAGAAAAAAAGTAAAAAGGCCTGTGTTGGAATGTATAAGTTATAGTTTTAATGTGTTGTTTGTAGCAGGATCTTCTTCAACGACAAACTGAATTGAAAACAGTTTCAATATGCATTCGAGTGAGATTCTGCCATTATCGACACTTCAGGTACCCTTACTTGTTTACGTAATCTGGTTTTCTAAGGGTTTCGTTTATTCTACAGCAAGCGTCGAAACAGCGGTATTGTCAGTAGATATTTGCGAGGGAAGAAACTTCTGTTTAGTGCAGCTACAAGATCCGACATTTTTTATGTGTCGGGAAACAAATACAGGACCTCATACGTTACTGAGCTGGACAAGGAACACATCAAACGGTACACGATTAGTTAATACTTCTAAGTCCTTTGATGGAAACATGTACGAGGCATTCGTATCAACGAATGTAAATCTTAACTCGACAGACCGACTATATGTTTACATCTGTAACTCTATAATAGATATTCCAGCTAAGCCATTAAGACAAATAGTTGTAATGGTCGAAGATGAGAGTAAGGACTACATCACTACTCTGTTGAAACCGACATATTATAAGGCATATGATGACGTCAGGTTAGTCTGCACCAATAAGAATCCTTTGTTCATATTATGGAAAAGAAACCACGAAACTATTGGATACTACCACGAAGGCAAATCGGATGTATTGAAACCTGGTTACGAGCTTGATAAGGATGGATCGTTGCTCATTAACAAATTCTCATATACACACGAAGGTGAATATGTTTGTATCTACAACAATGGTAAAGTCGAGGAAGTACAGCAACATAATATCAAGACCCTTGGTGAGTGCATTTATTCTTTCAAAGTATCTTTAAATTTATGTATGATATACCCTACTTTCTCATATTGATTTCCGAATATGATCCTGGTTTTAAATTCCTTTCAGGGGCTCTTATCTGACGGCCCCAATATGAGATACAACGTCATAAGTAAACGTTAATTGGTCTGCAACATGATATTAAGGTCTCAAAGTCACTGATACATACCATTCAATAAAAATCCTTGCTTCATATTAACTAATTACAGTGTCATAGTATTGCTAAAGCTAGCTATATCATGACTAACAATCTCAAGATAAAGAGGTATATTGTCTTTCTAATGAACAAAACTTTATCTTCATCATGCCAATCGATCGGTAGGTAGAACGTTTGGAATATATATTGGAATCTTCGTCGTATCCGTAGTAATAATCAAAAAATAGCAATCTGCATCATGAAAATGGAAAACAAAGTTAAGAACTATACCGTTCATAATTTTCTCTTTTCTATTCATTAGTTACACCAATCAATCCTACACCTTCTATCGTTGGATGCTCAGAGCCATTGGATTGCACATTTAATGTTACAAGCAGTGGATATCTGACATGTGTAATAGAGGGCGTTCTTCCAATCGTGTACCCGAAATGGATCAACTATGAATATATCTCTTCCAGAATTACTTTCAGTCAACCACAGCTAATAGTGAGAAATGTTGGGTCTTTGTTTAACTTATACTTGACTACTTACTACGAAATAACGACTGACCAGGAGCGTTATGAAAGTGAGGCAGACGAAGACTGGCAGGCTTATGACGTCACAGCGTCCTGCTATGTGAACTACGAGGTTATTGGAAAACACAAGACAGACGTTACGCTGCATCTCCAGAAACGTACGTCAGGTGACTTCATACAATGTATAAGCTTGATGAGGAGATAAACTGTTACTGTATGATGATGCAAAAGAACTGTCAATTGAAATTAGTCCACCCCATTGGAGCTTGTTGAAACATTCTTTTTCTGGGAAGTGATCTTCAAGTAACAATATATGGAAGGGAAATGACTCATTTTTCAGCAGTTGGTTTTAGGTGTAGGGCGAAGGTGGAGAGGGGGTTATTTGGGGAGGGGGACTGTGGGGAGGGGGACATTAAAGGAGAAGCCAATTCCCCAACCCATGCAGACTGATGTGATAAATATGCTTGTGATGAATAACTCACACCTTATAAATAAATCGTCCGTTTTAAATGATCGCACTGTAAACATATCGAGCTTCATAAAATGACATAAAGATAAACAGAAACTAAACGTAAAAGACCCCTCGTGGCACCCCCTTTTGGTTCCGAAATCACCGAATTTAAATATTTCAGAAAACCTAATACGGACAGTTACATATGGAGAGCAAAATGGTATATTACCACAACCGTGACGTTAGGATTTTCTTTGCATTCAGAATAGTTACAGGCAACTCAAGGAAGTTGAAACTCACAAATCATGCGTTCGGATGAAACTTTATGCAGATTAGCATTTTTTCAGCTTAGGTTTAATTTTTCAGCTACTAAGTGTGCATCAATCGTCGTCAGACATAATATCTATCCTTTTGATTTGTTTCTTACAGCTGTAAAAGAGGATAGGATAAGAGAGAGGTTTGGAGGTATGTTTAAACATGCTGATAATTTTGCAATATTTCAAATATTAACATCGAAAATGAAAGTTCCGTGACGTGATATTTATAAGTACATGTTAACCTTACTACGTTATTTGTTACAGAGTGACTCAACAGTTTCCTTTCCTGTTAACGTCATATTGATGAGTATATCTAGAAACTGATTTTGGTGGGTCATTGCATGGGTATACTTTCATTTCTGGTAAGTATAATTAGCACACAACATTTGATGCTATATTAGTGTTAACAACCATTTCTCGTTTTTATTCCAGCAAATAATAACTGGGTGTGTGTCATCCCAGTCAGTGTAATGGCTGTCATTATGATTATTGCTTTCTGCTTTTCAAAATGGCAAAGCAAAAAAGGGGACCTGCGTCAACAAGAATACATCTGATGCCGAGAATAATTATAAGAACAACGGTGAAGACAACCCAGCCAAGACAATTGAGATTTAAGAGAAAGAGAACTGTAAAGAACGACATGGATCCATTAGTCATTAAAGATAACATGTCTTTAGTGATAACATTCATGGAGAACGAAAAAAAATACTTCATCATTGATATCTTTTTCTGCAGTTAGTAAGAAGTACTGCTTGTGGTACCATTTGATGAAGTCAATGTTTTTTTAACTATATACATAAATCTTGTAAAATATGTTATAAAATAACTTAAGTATATATATATATATATATATATATATATATATATATATATATATATATATATATATATATATATATGTTATATGTTATATATGTTATGGTATATATGTTATGGTATATATATATGTGTTATGGTATCTCCTCAACATAAACGGGTTATGAAATCAAAAACCGGATATGTAGGTTAAATATTCGAAGATAAACCATAAGATATCTAGTTACACCTAAATTACTGCCCTTGAGTTACTTACTGCCCCTAGGCTTCCTTCTGTCTCTGAGCTACCAATATAGTGCCCTTGAGATATCTAATTACACCTAAATCACTGCCCTTGAGTTACTTACTGCCCCTGAACTGCCTACTGAATCTGAACTACCTATAGTGCCCTTGAGATATCTAATTACACCTAAATCACTGCACTTGAGTTACTTACTGCCCCTGAGCTGCCCACTGAATATGAGCTACCCATAATGCCCTTGAGATATCTATTGCACCTAAATTACTGCCCCTGGGCTACCCGCTGTCCCCGAGTTATCAACATTTCCTGAGCTTCCTATATTGTCCCATCGGTCCCTGGGATACCCACTGGTTCTGAGCTACAATATATCCCTCCACTACCTACCTATATACAATGGTGATTACAAAGCTGAGGGACGAGGACCCTTCTTCCGTCGTCTCTTCTGTCAGCAATTTCTGTCTGAACGTATATGTGCCCTGACTTAAAGACTTGTATTTTTAGTTCCTCTTGCAAGCAGGAACTCGCGAAGAAGCCGTCATTGGCTTATCAAAGCCGCAAGCTGGCCGAAGTCAGTCTCTTACATTTATATTTAACGTCCATGATTATGAATTGTCAATTGTCAACAACTCTGTAACTGAACGACATACATTAATCTTGGAGTGACTCGAACCGGGCCCTTATGATTGGAAGGCACCGGCGTTAACAACTGAGCTAGCACTCCACTGTTTTAGATCTAAACTTCTTAGTACTTTAGATATAGACTTAGATTTCTTAGATGTATATAATTACCTATTAAAATACTGAGGTGATGGGTTTCTTGGAAAGATCCGCACATCCAGAAAATAAAAGATGAAACATGAAGAGGCTATATGTTCAGTTTGTTTTTTACTGAAGCCGTCGCAACATAAAACTGCCGAAATATTGATCAATCGGAGTTTTAAGCACACGCACACTGCTAGAGAGTCCATGATTTTCTACGTAACGACAGTCAGAGTTGTGTCGGTTCGCGTTCAGTTTTTATAGAGACATCACCAAATCTTGGGTATATACGCCAATTATGCAATAGTAATTTTAATGTTATCGATTATTAGACGTTTAAGGTGGACGTTGTTGCATGTACACTTTCATCGACGATGGGCCAATTTCTGATACATGTTCGTAGGATCTCCGTCTAAGACATATTCCTTCTCACACTTTCTGAATGCTAAATGTCTTCGGATTTCGACTATGATGATGATACGTGCTTCATTGATTGGTTGTCGAAAGCAAAGTACGCAGTTGTTGTATCCCGGCGGCTTGTCATGGACACTTTCTTTGTACGATGGCATTGTGCCATTGGAAAGCGATGAAAGGATCACCTCTCTGTTATATAAATACATGAAGGCTGAAGCGTTAGGTATTCCGTTAGCAGCGTATATAGTGAACTAAACCAAGCGCATTCCATTAATAAGTTACACAACAAAATACTCCAGCACCCCTCATCCCTCCCTAGAAGAGGTATAAGTGATATGCGCCATAGCGCCCAGAATGAGAAATTTTCGATAATGAAAATAATGATGTATATGACTAGCAGGGTGAGTTACAAAAATTCCGTGATTGATCTAAAGTAACTTGACTAACAGAGTGTGTTGCAGGAATTCCGTGATTAACCCTAAAGTAACCTAACTGCAGGGTGTGTTACAGGGACTCAGTGATTGATCTGAAGTATCCTAACTAGCAGGGTGTGTTACAGGGATTCAGTGATTGATCTAAAGTAATCTAACTTCAGGGTGTGTTACAGGGATTCCGTGATTGAGCTAAAGTAACTTAACTAGCACGGTGTGTTACAGGGATTCAGTGATTGATCTAAAGGAACTTAACTAGCAGGGTGTGTTGCCGGGATTCCGTGATTAACCTTTAAGTAACCGCACTCAGAGTGTGTTACAATGGTGCGCATCAGCTAAGGTATCATATGTACGCTGATGACACTTAGCTTTACCTCGCCATTGATCCAAAAATAACAGATCCAATCGAGGGCGTCATACTAAAGGTCCAATCTTGCATCTAGATGATATTCAGTCAGGGATGACCCACAATCACCTATCAAACTGAACACTGATAAAACTGAAGTCTTGATTTGTGACAGAAAACAAGAAGTAGCAAAACTGCATGTAACACAACTAAGCATCAGTCAATGCAACATAAATATTGTCGATAAAACATCAGTCTGCAATCTTGGAGTAAGAATTGATCCTGAACTCAATATGGAAGAACACATAAAACACTTTTGTAAATCAACTTATTTTCATTTGCGCAACATCAGCAAGATTAGAAGATATCTGACTAGACAAGCAACTGAATAGTTGGTGCATACCCTGATAACATATCGACTTGACTACAGTAATTCTTTGCCCTATGGAATTACAAATGCACAAATGAATTGACTGCATCGAATTCATAACACCGCCGCACGAATAGTGACAAAAACTCCTAAGCTAAGTCATATAACGCGTTTGTAACGAAACGTCAAAGACAACATGAAATGATAACATAATGATCTTTATGACGGAAAATATTGTTACGTTGGAATGCGAGAGGTCTCGATAATTAATTTTAACGAGACACAAGCCTTGGTTCGTTTCCGTAAGGAACACAGACAAATTGACGAGTCTAGAGATTTTAATTGAAACGTAAACTATATTGAACAATGGATTTCGAACCAACAACAACAAGTGGTAATTACAAATATATAGAAAATTACTCACAAACTTAACAAGATAGGATACACTTTAAAACACGCTGGTCTCTTCCAACGGCGATATCCCACAGCGGCCACGACCTCGATGACGACGATTCTCGGTCCGTTGTACCGCGAAATTCACTGGTCCTCGACGAAGTTTCTCGCGATCCCAGAAACAGCAGTCACCTTCTTTCCGGCGATGCTCCAAAATAGAAGACGGACTTCCAGCCACAATAGAGTGAAGCACAAGTCGAACTTCTCGCCGACTAAATATTACCAAAGTCAGTCCAAAATCAGCTTTATAGCCACCAACTCCTGGCGTAACGAACTTCCTCAACGGAGACAGAAATTCTTCACCTTCTCCGAAATAAAGACTGGAAAACTGTAGTTTCACAGCAAAGTCCTCTTCAAACTTCTGAATGGAAGTGTAGAATCAATCTTGGTATCGATATCTCAATCCCTCAGAAACTACTGGTAGTTGAGCACTGACGATATATAGTAGAATGGGTTAATATTTGTCGTCGCTTGTATTCGTTCAGAAACTGAGAAACTCTCCGATCTGGGCGGGTTTATATACGATTCGCCATGTCAAGAATCATCTAGATCTTTCTCGATACAGTTGACCCAGTTTCTCTATTCTTGGAAGTCCTTTGCATATCTCGCGAACGTTCCAGAGAATCCACGAAAAGTGTGCACAGCGCAACGGGACTTCACGTAAACCGACGTTAACCCGAGACCAGCGCGTCATCATAAGGAATATACCAGAACAATCGTGTATTATAACATTGTGACACGGTAACCCGACCTAATTTCTCAAATACTGATTTATCACGTAGGCAATTTCAATTACTCTCCACATTATAACATTAGGTTTCTCACTAGCAGTGACTAGCGTTAGGCTACAATGGGCCCTCGTAACAATATGATTAAAAAAAGAGAAAAATTTTGAAGGTAGCTTGATGGTAGCTTGCTCATATATAAGTTAATATATGAATCAATGTTCACTATAAACACACATTCAACCATAACCATAGGTACCATTCTTTTTTAATTGATTATCATTCACATCCGTTTTCAGAATACAGGAAGGTTTAAACTGAAATAAAATATACAGAAAAAATATATATTAAAAGACCGAACTATTCCTGTCAGGGTATCTAACTATATGGTTTATATTTATATATCTGTTTGTATTCCAAGCAAAAGGCAACAGGTCTACATGCGTGGAAACTGATTGCCGTTTGCTAGGTAGCCTACTCACCAACTTCTCATTTCATTAAATAAGCACTGACTTTGCACAAAATCTAAAAGCTAACATCAATTAAAGACCAATATCGAAACAATTAGATCGTTAAAGCTGAACGACGCAATATCATGAATCTTATCTGAACGTTCAACTAGTGTTGTTTCCTTTTTTTAATATAATGACGAAACACACTCATGGGTTACAGGCCCACACATACACATACTTTCACCTACAGAGACCCATCTGCCTGCAAGACTATATACCAAAGGGGATGTTGTGACCAACCAACTTTGGGCTAAATTAAACATTTATCTGCAAAATGTTTAATTGACAACTTATCAGAAGTTGGGGCAAAGTTTTCTGATGTTGTTGCACTTTAAGCTTCCGTTTACGGCTTCAGGAAGAAAAACTTATGAAAACAGGAAATGTGTACTTTTTGTGACTCCAACCTATAATCAGAAAACCGACCAAACATAACAATTCTGCCACATTGGAAGAGTGTAAGGGAGAAACCATGGAGCTATAAACAGATGGAGAAACTATCAAGTAAGCTGCCGTCCGATGGAACTCTATGTGTAAGATTTTTTTCAATGATTGTTTTTTATTCATATATTTTCTTATTAACGTCTCGGGAACGACATGCTGTAAGTTACCACATACATCTACTATGATATGTACTTGCTCTACTTATATGTATTAAACACTTTTGCATCAGGAAGTGAACAATTAAATATTATGTATATTATTTTTTTTAAAAGAGAGAAATAAGATATGACTTATAATTGACAAGTTAGGAGTAATGTTTATATATATAAAAATAATGTTTATATATCCGCCGGAGGCTGGAAGTTTTTTCACTGTTCTGGATTTTCCTTCTCATTTCGTTTTCAATTATATTTATTAATTTGCTTTTGTCGTTAACCTCCATTTCATTAACATAAAGTCTGTTCAAAGTATCTCTTCCGAGATCCGGCTTTAGGAATCACAAATGATTTTCGAGTTGGTCGGCATCATGTTTGATCTCTATAGAGTAAGGCAAAATATGTCACCAAGAACAGAACTAGTATTGTTCGATACATGTGGCAAACGCCTACAGTGGAATTACGACCTTCCTTGCCGGTACCGGTTTCGAACCTCTGGACATACAATCAGCGTCCATAGTCTGGTGGTTAGGGTGTCCGCGTACAAAGCGGGAGGCCCGGGTTCGAATCCCGGTGGGGGCTGGAAGTTTTGTCACTGTTCTGGATTTTCCTTCTCATTACGTGTTCAATTATATTTATAAATATATATATATATATGTTGATACTAGTTGAGACTAGTGGAACACTAGTAGTTGTAACTCGGAGTTTCACGCGTTATAGTGATCGTCAGACAACTGGTAACTTCACGTTATGCTCCATGAATATATAGGATCCTCGTCGGGGTTGCCGGGGATTATAGAATTGTTGGTGTATTGTTCTGCCGGTGTATTCTCTTTTGCGTCCGTTCTGTTGGTGGGTTTGTTAGACTTTCTTCGGTGTTTATAATATTACTTATATTACTACTAGGTAAGCAACAGGGAGGGAATACATCAGGATCGTAAGCGATTACATCGCCTATTGCGAACCTTCTCATTTTTGAGATGTTGTGTGTCAAGCGTAATTGTTATCGCTCGAGATCATCGTCTCTTTATCAAACAGTAGGTAAGTCCAAGTTTTAATGCTTTTTGGTTCTTTCGCTCATGTTCTACAGGATTACAACTTCCTTCAATCGTCCATGATGCAGGTCTTAAAACATCTATGGATAATCGTCACTATGTGCATTCTACACGGTAGGACAAAAAGTCAAGTTCTTTGTTTTTGAATAGTAATAGTTTATGTAACCTGGAACTAATAGAGTTCAATAGGTTTCACCTTCACTATAAGTATTGGAGATATATGTCGTATCTGCCTTAAACGTTGGTGTTTGAGAAAACCATGATTTTCGTTTCGTTATCATTTCGGTTGACACACGTATATATTATTGCAATGTTTTTTTTTTACATTTTATCGGTTAAATGAAAAAGAAATTATACGTCAACGTTTGCTTCAAATCGAATTTTGTAAGCCACAGTGCAATATGTTTTACAAGTATTAGATGAGCCGTTTACATTTCAGTAAAGGATTAGTTTGGACCGGTGCAAGACATGACGGGCTATTAAGTAATTAAGAAGTTTGTAAATGCATACCTCTTTCAGTTGCGCTGTTTTATTACATGTTTAAATGCTGGTTTCCTAAAGAAGGGACAAAATGATGTTGATTTAATACAGAGAATACTAATTGCTATTTCTAAATAGAAATAAAACAAAACAGCAAACTGCTTATCCACTAAAGAGCCTGTGAAAGAGAATGTGTAAAAGTAAGTTGGCCTGACGTTTCGATCCTAGCAGGATCTTCTTCAGAGGCTAAATGACATGCTTGTCATAAAGCCTCTGAAGAAGACCCTGCTAGGATCCAAACGTCAGGCCAACACCCTATTACACATGCTATTTCTATCAAAAATAATATATTTTGATGAGAAATACTAAACTCTATTTTATCTTAATTCCAAACACAACCGTTTTAGGTACTAAAAGTGTTTTGACAGACTGTACAAGTCACCAAAATGCACGAATCGGCAGTAGTTGGAAAATTGACTGCAGGCTACAAGGAGATTGGAGCGAAGTTAAATATTACCACGATAACCCAGTCGAAAGAAATTTACTAATTATGTCTAATCAAGGTAAGCCTTCAACATGTGTATGAGTGAGTTATTCCCACGAGTATCCCATTAGTACACAATTATATAGTAAATATACATTATTCATGATTGCTTTATATGATGTATGATGATGGGGATAGTTTATAATGCCTAATAGGAGTTCATTAAATCTTAAAAAGTGACAATGTTTATTTGAACAATATGATATAATAATTGATATCCCTTTGTATAGGAATGTATAGGAAAAGGTAGAGGTAAAGGGAAAGGCGTGCGTTTACACAAGTGAGAACAATCAAAAGTCAAAATGAGACAATTGAATGATTAAAATATATATCAAACTAGACAGGCAGTTTACATTTGTCTAAATGAATGACGTGATGTACATGGTTTGCCGTACACACAATACATCACAGGTCATGTACAGCGAGATCAATTGATCAACTCGTGACTGTACAATACTGCTTACATATACTCAGGAAGGAAACGTTTTTTTTTTTTTTCATATTGTGAGAAGCAACATCAGAACAACCGGCATAAACCATATTGCAAGGAAGTAATAATCCAAATATAAACAACCAGTAACATTCCCTGCCCATATCATTATAATGTTTGTGGTCAGATATAATAATAAAAATTCAGTTGGTGATTGCCAATATAAATGATTATGAAGGTCATATAAAGTAGAATCTTTACATCTTTACATGAACTTGATTTGACTTTGATATGGATTCCCTTCATATCTTCCACATCAAACTTGAGATAATTCGAATATGGCCCAAAACTTTTGGCCATACGTAATATGAAGTTTTATAAAAATGTTAGTCCATATAAAGTTTCATAAAGTTAACAAAGTAGAACTCTTATATAATTATATAAAACTTTATATGGCTTTTTGTGGATTCTATATATATTCTCCACATTAAACATATATGAAATTGCTTTAAATGGTTCATATACAAATATCATGTACAGTTTAAAGTAGAACTATAGTGACAGAAAAAATTCTTCTTTTCATATATAATGTAGTTTATATGTTACCAAGCAATATATTTTTTTAATTTTCTAAATAGCACACCGGAAAGTTATAAAAAAGGGAATTAAAACATCGTTTTTTCGTCTCCGTGATTGATACGAATTTAGGAATTTGCAAACACTGCAACGACCTTGAACAGCCCTCAAGTCAGTGAATGACGTCACTGTGATGATCTGTTCTGTTGTGCACTGTTCAGTACGGAGCTGTGCGTGCATTTCGTGTCAGCAAAACTGTTACTTTAGTTTAATTTTCCGGCGTAATGTTCAAGACATAAATAGATAATGAATATCATGGTGTTTTTTATTACTTCACCACGTGTTTACAAGGTTTTTTTTACGAAATTTGCGACGATTTCGCAATATCTGAAGAGGTAACTCGCAAGCTGACCCAAAGTAACGTAAATCACAAGATCACGTTGTTGGCTGGTTTTGAGTGCTGTATGAATGTGCTCACTTACCTGTCAAACTGGCACAATAATAATAGTGATGATAGTCTCAAACGTAGATTAGTATAACATCCGAAAGAAAATCCAAAGTTCTAAACAAAGCAGAATCGCTTGTATGCACTAGGCCTACTGTAAAACATAAACGTTCCTTGTTCCGTACGTTATTAAATCTAACAGAAAGGTTCCATTGAGCTTGAAATACAACCGCATTTGAACTCGATCGAGTGGTTAGTCTAGCTCTAACAATTTTCTCACTACATGCAATGCCTATTGCGTTTATTCACATGCATGCCACGTGGATTGGGCCTCAGGAGGAATCATATTCTAGTCCATCTTCACGTTTATGATCCGCAAACGGTACTTTCACACTGTGCAAACATTATTGACAGTGTGCGCTACCGTAAGTAATACTTACACGATGTTTTGTTTCGCTCGACCATACATACGCTTGGAAAATTAAAAAACCTTATTGTAGAGTCCACATTCGATCTGTTGCATCCCCCTACAACCCAATTTCTTGGCATTTTGCTAGTGGTTTAGGTTGTTTGTCGAGTCCAATATAGAGTAGGTTGCCACTAAACTTACACACTCAGTGCACACAGCTGAAGAACACTACGCCGAGCTCACTTTGTTATCATCATAATGACGTCACAGGTCACTGTAGATCACGTGATCATCATATCGCTTTTCGCGAAAAGCCCAATTTTTGTTTAAAAAATCAACGAGTTTAGGAATGTTTTTTCAGCCTTTCCCAACATCGGATTGACTTGAATTTTCACATGTGTAAAACGGAAACCAACTAGAATACTCTTGAATAAAATCGTATTTCTGCTGAAAATCACTATCGTTCATCTTTAAGGTTTTTATATAAAATTCCCGATGCAACAGCAATATGTAGAAAAATATTAGCTTTATATGTAGTATACCTTAGCAAGTTGTGCAGTACATGGGTCTGGTTAAAGTACTGTACATTACGATACCGAGATATCTAACTGGATGCATTGGGAAAACAGTAACTCTCCTAAATGTACACACCGTGGCTGTAGGCCTACTAATGTTACTGCTAGTAGTACAGTGGGCCGTGGGCTAAGCTAATTCGTGAATACCGCACAATGCTGTACTCTATGAAAACACTCTGTTGTAATATTCTTTAACTATAGTTAATAAACAAGCATAAGAGCGAAGAATTACTTATTTATTTGGGGTTTTGGGTTGTTTTGAAACTATGAGTCTTTTTGTTTTAAATTTAATATAAAAAACTTTTGACAGGAAAGGCTGGATATGTCATTCTGAGTATGAAATGTTCTGGCTGGAGAATCTTTTAACCTCTTTGACATATTGGCTTGCTTTTTTATGTCAGATATTATACGTCATCTCAATTCTACTCCACTTTCAAGATAACGAGCATAGATTTGGGCGCGACATCGGCACTCTGGATATTGATGAAGATGGCGCCATGGTTATCAACAATGTTACAATAGATCATATATCTTTGTATACGTTGATTTACACCGACAGAGACGGACATGATTATCAACATGAATTTATCATTATAGGTAATGTTAGTACCATTCATATAAAGAGAACATTATTATAGAAACAATTAACTCTAATATCGAGAAAGGAAAATGTTGATCTTGTTATTACTTCACGGTTAGGTACAGCAGCAAAGCAATTATAAATGACGTTTGGAGAATCACAAACAATGAAATATCATAAAAAAATATATATAGTAAGAAATGCAAATACGACTTTGCTTATACTGATTTACACGTAAAAACCAACTTCCTTGAGCTATGTGATGAAAATTTGTATGATTGCAGAAGAATGTATCTTTGAAATAATAGAGCATATAATGTGATTTTACTGACTCAAACCAATCAGGTTACTGCTTCCTCATTGTTTACTCTTTTCTCGCAGATTGTCCTGACATTACTGTTTACGCCCATCATGGATCCGACGCACTCATAAATTGTTACTTCCCTCAGTCTCAAAGGGTTTTCTGGTACGATTCAACGTCACGTAATGCTCGACCAATCGCAAGTCTTGAAGGAGGCCGGAAGGCGGGGTCAGGAGTCTCTGCTGGGAAATACGATATTGCCAATAACAGTGGTCTGCTGATAAGGAATACTACTTTCAGCGACGAAAAAACATACCGTGTTATAGTTATTGTATCCAATATACATACATTAACAACAGATCAGGAAGTCGTTATTTATGGTAAGTCAGTGTTTTATATAAAGTTATGAGAATAAACCTAGCTGTAAACTGCGATTATTTTTACCTGCCATAGAAATTTGGTCCTCAGATAATACCTACCAAACTCAGTAACATAATGTACCCTGTAATCCAGTTTTCTAAGAAAGAAAAAAAGTAAATAGGCCTGTGTTGGAATGTATAAGTTATAGTTTTAATATGTTGTTTGTAGCAGGATCTTCTTCAACGACAAACTGAATTAAAAACAGTTTCAATATGCATTCGAGTAAGATTCTGCCATTATCGACACTTCAGGTACCCTTACTTGTTTACGTAATCTGGTTCCTAAGGGTTTCGTTTATTCTACAGCAAGCGTCGAAACAGCGGTATTGTCAGTAGATATTTGCGAGGGAAGAAACTTCTGTTTGGTGCAGCTGCAAGATCCGACATTTTTTATGTGTCGGGAAACAAATACAGGACCTCATACGTTACTGGGCTGGACAAGGAACACATCAAACGGTACACGATTAGTTAATACTTCTAAGTCTTTTGATGGAAACATGTACGAGGCATTCGTATCAACGAATGTAAATCTTAACTCGACAGACCGACTATATGTTTACATCTGTAACTCCATAATAGATATTCCAGCTAAGCCATTAAGACAAATAGTTGTAATGGTCGAATATGAGAGTAAGGACTACATCACTACTCTGTTGAAACCGACATATTATATGGCATATGATGACGTCAGGTTAGTCTGCACCAATGAGAATTCTTTGTTCATATTATGGAAAAGAAACCACGAAACTATTGGATACTATCACGAAGGCAAATCGGATGTATTGAAACCCGGCTACGAGCTTGATAAGGATGGATCGTTGCCCATTAACAAATTCTCATATACACATGAAGGTGAATATGTTTGTATCTACAACAATGGTAAAGTCGAGGACGTAAAGCAACATAATATCAAGACCGTTGGTGAGTGCCTTTATTTTTGCAAATCTCTTAATTTATTGTATAATATACCGTTCCACTGATTATAAACAATACCGTTTGTTCCATTTTTCTTTTTCATATTGTTTTCCGAACATGTTCCTGGTTTTAACTTACTTTCAGGGGCACTTATCGGACGGGCCCAATATGAGGTACAACGTCATAACTAAACGTTAATTGATCTGCAACATTAAGGTCCCAAAGTCACAGATAAATAATATTCATCAAAAAGCCTTGCTTCATATTAACTAATTAGTACAGTGTCATAGTATTGCTAAAGCTAGCTATATAATGACTTACAATCTCAAGATATTGAGGAATTTTGTCTTTTCGATCAACAAACCTTTATCTGTATAATGCTAATCAATCGGTAGGTAGAACGCTTGGAATGTATTTGGAATCTTCGTCGTATCCGAAGTAATAATCTAAAAAAAAATCTGAAAATGGAAAACAATTAAAAACTATACCGTTCATAATATTCTCTTCTTATTTCTTTATTCATTAGTTACACCAATCAATCCTACACCTTCTATCGTTGGCGTTGGGTGCTCAGAACCATTGAATTGCACATTTAATGTAACAAGCAGTGGATATCTGACATGTTTAATAGAGGGCGTTCTACCAATCGTGCATCCGAAATGGATCCACGATGAATATATTTCTTCCAGAATTACTTTCAGTCGACCACAGCTAATAGTGAGAAATATTGGGTCTTTGTTTAACATATACTTGACTACGTACTACGAAATAACGACTGACCAGGTTTATGAAAGTGAGACAGACGAAGACTGGCAGGCTAATGACGTCACAGCGTCCTGCTCTGTGAACTACGAGGTTCTTGGGCAACACAAGACAGACGTTACGCTGCATCTCCAGAAACGTACGTCAGGTGACTATATACAATGTGTAAGCGTAGGAAGGTACTTTGATGAGGAGATAAACTGTTACTGTATGATGATGATAAAAGAGCTGTCAATTGAAGTTAGACCACCCCATTGGAGCTTGTTGAAACATTCTTTTTCTGGGTAGTGATCTTCAAGTAACAATATATGGAAGGGAGAGGACTCATTTTTCAGCAGTTGGTTTTAAGTGTATAGGGCGAAGGTGGAGAGGGGATATTTGGGGAGGGGGACTGTGGGGAGGGGGACTGTGGGGAGGGGGACATTAAGGAGAAGCCAATTTTCCATCCCATGCAGACTGATGTGATAAATATGCTTGTGATGAATAACTCACACCACATTAATAAATCGTCCGTTTGAAATTATCGCGTTGTAAACATATCGAGCTTCATAAATGACATAAAGATTATCCAAAACTAAACGGAAAAGACCCCTCGTGGCACCCCCTTTTGGTTCCGAAATGACCGAATTTAATTATTTCAGAAAATCTAATACCATGTCTTAAGATACGGACAGTTACATGTGGAGAGCAACATGGTATATTACCACAACCGTGACGTTAGGACTTTCTTTGCATTCAGAATAGTTACAGGCGACTCAATGAAGTTGAAACTCACAAATCATGCGTTAGAATGTAAGTTTATGCGGATTAGCATTTTTTTCATCTTAGGTTTAATTTTCAGCTACTAAGTGTGTATCAATCGTGTTCTTCATACATAATATCTATCTTTTCAATTTGTTTCTTGCAGCTGTAACAGAGGATATGATAAGAAAGAACTTTGGAGGTAAGTTCAAACATGGTGATAATTTTGCTATATTACATATATTCACTTCGAAAATGAAATTTTGATGTGATATTTATAACTACAAGTTTACCTTACTACCTTATTTGTTACAGAGTGACTCAAGTGTTTCCTTTCCTGGTAATGTCATATTGATGAGTATATCTAGAAACTGATTTTCGTGGGTCATTGGGTAAACCTTCATTTCTGGTAAGTATAATTAGCACACAACATTGATGCTAGTAGTGTTTAACATGCATTTCTCGTTTTTATTCCAGCAAATAATCACTGGGTGTGTGTCATCTCAGTCAGTGTAATGGCTGTCATTATGATTATTGCTTTTTGCTTTTCAAAATGGCAAAGCAAAAAAGGGGACCTGCGTCAACAAGAATACATCTGATGCCGAGAATAATTATAAGAACAACGGTGAAGACAACCCAGCCAAGACAATTGAGATTTAAGAGAAAGAGAACTATAAAGAACGGCATGGGTCCATTAGTCATTAAAGATAACATGTCTTTAGTGATAACATTCATGGAGAACGAAAAAAAATACTTCATCATTGATATCTTTTTCACTAAATGCAATTAGCAAGAGGTACTGCTTGTGGTACCATTTGATGAAGTCAAAGTGTTTTTTAACTATATACATAAATCTTGTAAAATATGTTATATAATAACTTAAGTATATATATATATATGTTATATGTTATATATGTTATGGTATATATGTTATGGTATATATATATGTGTTATGGTTTCTCCTCAACATAAACGGGTTATGAAATCAAAAACCGGATATGTAGGTTAAATATTCGAAGATAAACCATAAGATATCTAGTTACACCTAAATTACTGCCCTTGAGTTACTTACTGCCCCTAGGCTTCCTACTGTCTCTGAGCTACCAATATAGTGCCCGTTAGATATCTAATTACACCTAAATCACTGCCCGTGAGTTACTTACTGCCCCTGAGCTGCCTACTGAATCTGAGCTACCTATATAGTGCCCTTGAGATATCTATTGCACCTAAATTACTGCCCCTGGGCTACCCGCTGTCCCCGAGTTATCAACATTTCCTGAGCTTCCTATATTGTCCCATCGGTCCCTAGGATACCCACTGGTTCTGAGCTACAATATATCCCTCCACTACCTACCTGTATACAATGGTGATTACAAAGCTGAGGGACGAGGACCCTTCTTCCGTCGTCTCTTCTGTCAGCAATTTCTGTCTGAACGTATATGTGCCCTGACTTAAAGAATTGTATTTTTAGATTCTCCTGCAAGCAGGAACTCGCGAAGAAGCCGTCATTGGCTTATCAAAGCCACAAGCTGACCGAAGTCAGTCTCTTATTCATATTTAACGTCCATGATTATGAATTGTCAATTGTCAACAACTCTGTAACTGAACGACATACATTAATCTTGGAGTGACTCGAACCGGGGCCCTTATGATTGGAAGGCACCGGCGTTAACAACTGAGCTAGCACTCCACTGTTTTAGATCTATACTTCTTAGTACTTTAGATATAGACTTAGATTTCTTAGATGTATATAATTACCTATTAAAATACTGAGGTGATGGGTTTCTTGGAAAGATCCGCACATCCTGAGAATAAAAGATGAAACATGAAGAGGCTTTATGTTCAGTTTGTTTTTAACTGAAGCCGTCGCAACATAAAACTGCCGAAATATTGATCAATAGTAGTTTTAAGCACACGCACACTGCCAGAGAGTCCATGATTTTCTACGTAACGACAGTCAGAGTTGTGTCGGTTCGCGATCAGTTTTTATAGAGCCATCACCAAATCTCGGGTATATACGCCAATTATGCAATAGTAATTTTAATGTTATCGATTATTAGACGTTTAAGGTGGACGTTGTTGCATGTACACTTTCATCGACGATGGGCCAATTTCTGATACACGTTCGTAGGATCTCCTTCTAAGACATATTCCTTCTCACACTTTCTGAATGCTAAATGTCTTCGGATTTCGACTATGATGATGATACGTGCTTCATTGATTGGTTGTCGAAAGCAAAGTACGCAGTTGTTGTATCCCCGGCGGCTTGTCATGGACACTTTCTTTGTACGATGGCATTGTGCCATTGGAAAGCGATGAAAGGGTCACCTCTCTGTCATCTCTCTACCGCCTCCTAACGTTACATTGCTTTTATTCAATGATATTTCCAACCGGCATTTCTCCAACTCTCGTTCACGCCCCCCCCCCCCTCACAAACTCCCTCCTTACGAAAATTCACCAACACACGAAAGGAAAGTTTTCACATGAAACATAGAGAATAGGTGAGTATTCTTTCTATTTATTTATTTTTTGTTCATCGATTTGGTCGTTTCACGTCAGACTTACATGTATACAGGGTGCACTTTGGCAATGAAAAGTATGTTATGTAAATACATAAAGACAGAACCGTTAGGTATTCCGTTAGCAGCGTATATAGTGAACTAAACCAAGCGCATTCCATTAATAAGTTACACAACAAAATACTCCAGCACCCCTCATCCCTCCCCAGAAGAGGTATAAGTGATATGCGCCATACGAGCGACAAAAGTTATTCCCTCTTCTCGCCCAGAATGAGAAATTTTCGATAATGAAAATAATAATGTATATGACTAGCAGGGTGTGTTACAGGGATTCCGTGATTGATCTAAAGTAACTTGACTAGCAGAGTGTGTTACAGGAATTCAGTGATTGATCTAAAGTAACCTAACTGCAGGGTGTGTTACAGGGATTCCATGATTGATCTAAAGTAACTTAACTAGCTTGGTGTATTACAGGGATTCAGTGATTGATCTAAAGTAACCTAACTGCAGGGTGTGTTGCCGGGATTCCGTGATTAACCCTTAAGTAACCGCACTCAGGGTGTGTTACAATGGTACGCATCAGCTAACGTATCATATGTACGCTGATGACACTTAGCTTTACCTCGCCATTGATCAAAAAAAAACCGGATCCAATCGAGGGCGTCATACTAAAGGTCCAATCTTGCATCTAGATGATATTCAGTCAGGGATGACCCACAATCACCTATCAAACTGAACACTGATAAAACTGAAGTCTTGATTTGCGACAGAAAACAAGAAGTAGCAAAACTGCATATAACACAACTAAGCATCAGTCAATGCAACATAAATATTGTCGATAAAACCTCAGTCTGCAATCTTAGAGTAAGAATTGATCCTGAACTCAATATGGATGAACACATAAAACACTTTTGTAAATCAACTTATTTTCATTTGCGCAACATTAGCAAGATTAGAAGATATCTGACTAGACAAGCAACTGAATAGTTGGTGAATACCCTGATAACATATCGACTTGACTACGGTAATTCTTTGCCCTATGGAATTACAAATGCACAAATGAATTGACTGCATCGAATTCATAACACCGCCGCACGAATAGTGACAAAAACTCCAAAGCTAAGTCATATAACACGTTTGTAACGAAACGTCAAAGACAACATGAAATGATAACACAATGATCTTTATAACGGAAAATATGATTAAAAAAAGAGGAAAATGTTGAAGGTAGCTTGATGGTAGCTTGCTCATATACAAGTTAATATATGAATCAATGTTCACTATAAACACACATTCAACCATAAGCGGTCCCATTCTTTTTTTTAATTGATTGTTATTCACATCCGTTTTCATAATACAGGAAGATTTAAACTGAAATAAAATATACAGAAAAAATATATATTAAAAGACCGAACTATCCCTGTCAGGGTATCTAACTATATGGTTTATATTTATATATCTGTTTATATTCCAAGCAAAAGGCAACAGGTCTACATGCGTGGGAACTGATTGCCGTTTGCTAGATAGCCTACTCACCAACTTCTCATTTTATTAAATAAACACTGACTTTGTACAAAATCTAAAAGCTAACATCAATTATAGACCAATATCGAAACAATTAGATCGTTAAAGCTGAACGACGCAATATCATGAATCTTATCTGAACGTTCCTTTTGTTTCCTTTTTTAATATAATGACGAAACACACTCATGGGTTACAGGCCCACACATACACATACTTTCACCTACAGAGACCCATCTGCCTGCAAGACTATATACCAAAGGGGATGTTGTGACAAACCAACTTTGGGCTAAATTAAACATTTTTCTGCAAAATGTTTAATTGACAACTTATCAGAAGTTGGGGCAAAGTTTTCTGATGTTGTTGCACTTTAAGCTTCCGTTTACCGCTTCAGGATATTAGCGGAAAAAAACTTATGAAAACAGGAAATGTTTACTTACACTCCAACCTATAATCAGAAAACCGACCAAACATAACAATTCTGCCACATTGGAAGAGAGTAAGGGAGAAACCATGGAGCTATAAACAGATGGAGAAACTATCAAGTAGTCTGCCGTCCGATGGAACTCTATGTGTAAGATTTTTTTCAATGATTGTTTTTTATTCATATATTTTCTTATTAACGTCTCGGGAACGACATGCTGTAAGTTACCACATACATCTACTATGATATGTACTTGCTCTACTTATATGTATTAAACTCTTTTGCATCAGGAAGTGAACAATTAAATATTATGTATATTATTTAAAAAAAGAGAGAAATAAGATATGACTTATAATTGACAAGTAAGGAGTAATGTTTATATTTATATATAAATAATGTTTATATATCCGCCGGAGGTTGGAAGTTTTTTCACTGTTCTGGATTTTCCTTCTCATTACGTTTTCAATTATATATATTAATTTGCCTTTGTCGTTAACTTCCATTTCATTAACATAAAGTCTGTTCAAATTATCTCTTTCGAGATCCGGCTTTAGGAATCACAAATGATTTTCGAGTTGGTCAGCATCATGTTTGATCTCTATAGAGTAAGGCAAAATATGTCACCAAGAACAGAACTAGTATTGTTCGATACAGGTGACAAACGCCTACAGTGGAATTGCGACCTTCCTTGCCGGTACCGGTTTCGAACCTCTGGACATACAATCAGCGTCCATAGTCTAGTGGTTAGGGCAGGGACGTCGCTAGAGAGGGGTGTGGGGGTGTCTCACCCCCCCCCAATCTTGGTAAAAATTACGATAGTTGGAAAATTTGAGTGCGACAGTCGGAATTTCCGACCGTCGGAATTTCCGACTGTCGCCAGCTTCAATTCGAATTTCCGACTGTCGCACACTAATTTTTCTGACTGTCGCACTTTTATTTTCATATGTTCTTGTAATTTGTGAGTGACATGAAAGTTTCGATCAAAATTGACCTTTATTCAGTCATATTTACCATGTTTTCCTCGTCAAAATTGTATCTTGCGATCCTTATACTCCACCATACAAAACTTTGTATGATTTTGAATACTCTAAAAAAAATATACAACGTTCCCCAGCTTCAATTCGGATAATTTATGTATTAATTTTGCTATTGGGTGGTTCGACCCTGTTCGCTAGCTTCAAGTAAGTTCAGGATATACAGGGACGTAGCCAGGGGGAGCAGGGGAGCGGCTGCTCCCCCTTTCAGTGTCGAAAAATATGTTTAAAAACTTGTTATTACAATGCTAATACACGGCGATAACAATATTTGTTTTTACGCCACTGCGCATCTGGCTGTCTTACAAAATATGAAAGTTTATATTGTCCATCAGTTAAGTTCGTCAAATGTATTTCTGGTATATTATGTAAAAGAACATGTAAAAGGTTTCAAACGGGAAACAAAATCTGCTGATAATATGATATCATATGATAATGATGAAACTGGCAACAAATTGCACCAGATCGCATCTAAGGACCTTCAATTGTTCAAAAATATCTCAAAGGGGGACACCCCTCCCCTTAGACCCCTCCCCCATATCAATGGCAAAAGGTGCTCCCTCTTTCAAACTCCTGGCTACGTCGTTGGGGTATACATTGTCTCTACGGTATACAATTAAAACACCAATCCTAATCTATGGAAGCTTAAAAGTGCCATCAACATAAGCAAAAACTTTGCCCCATAAGGTACAAATGTATCCAAAAAAGTTCGGAACATAAGTGCAGTCGCGAGAGATGGGGTGTCTGACTGACACTGACCGTATCGTTGACGATTAGTGCGGGGGGGGGGGGGGTACAAGGCAGCAGTCGGAATTTTCTGGCTCCAAAACCCATCCAGTTGGAATTTCAGCCACTACACCCCCCAATCATCAGGCCTTTGCTACGTCCCTGGGTTAGGGTGTCCGCGTACAAATAGGGAGGCCCGGGTTCGAATCCTGGTGGAGGCTGGAAGTTTTGTCACTGTTCTGGATTTTCCTTCTCATTATGTTTTCAATTATACTTATATATATATATATATATATATATATATATATATATATATATATACATATATATATATATATACATATATACATATATATATATATATATATATATACATGCGAACCTACTCATTTTTGAGATGTTGTGCGTCAAGCGTAATTGTTATCGCTCGAAATCATCGTCTCTTATCAAACAGTAGGTAAGTCCAAGTTTTAATGCTTTTTGGTTCTTTCACTCATGTTCTACAGGATTACAACTTCCTTCAATCGTCCATGATGCAGGTCTTAAAACATCTATGGTTAATCGTCACTATGTGCATTCTACACGGTAGGACAAAAAGTCAAGTTCTTTGTTATTGAATAGTAATAGTTTATGTAACCTGGAACTAATAGAGTTCAATAGGTTTCACCTTCACTATAAGTCTTGGGGATATATGTCTTATATACCTTAAATCTTGGTGATTGAGAAAACCATGATTTTTGTTTCGTAATCACTTCGGCTGAGGCACGTACGTATTATTGCGGTGTTAGTTTTTACATTTTATCGGTTAAATGAAGAAAAAATTATACGTCAACGTTTGCTTCAAATCGAATTTTGTAAGCCACAATGCAATATGTTTTACAATTATTAGATTGGTCGTTTACATTTCAGTAAAGGTTTAGTTTGGACCGGTGCAAGACATGACTGGTTATTAATTAATTAAGAAGTTTGTGAATGCATACCTCTTTCAGTTACTTGTTGAAATGCAGGTTTACTAAAGAAGGGACAAAATGCCGTTGTTTTAATACAGAGAATACTAATTGCTATTTCTAAATACAAATAAAACAAAACTGTTAGCAAACTGCTCATCCACTAAAGAGCATGTGTAAAGAGAATGTGTAAAAGTAAGTTGGCCTGACGTTACGATCCTAGCAGGATCTTTTTCAGAGGCTAAATGACAAGCTTGTCCTTAGCCTCTAAAGAAGACCCTGCTAGGATTGAAAAGTCAGGCCAACTTACTTTTACACATGCTATTGCTATCAATATTAATTTATTTTGATGCGAAATACTATACTCTATTTTATTTTAATTCCCAACACAACCGTTTTAGGTACTAAAAGTGTTTTGACAGACTGTACAAGTCACCAAAATGCACGAATCGGCAGTAGTTGGAAAATTGACTGCAGGCTACAAGGAGATTGGAGCGAAGTTAAATATTACCACGATAACCCAGTCGAAAGAAATTTACTAATTATGTCTAATCAAGGTAAGCCTTTAACATGTGTAAGAGTGAGTTATTCCCACGAGTATTTACCATTAATACACAATTATATAGTAAATATACATTATTCGATACATTTTTACTTTTTCAATTCAGCTTTCTTTCTTTTTGTATGATTGCTTTACGATGATGGTGATAGTTTATAATGCCTAATAGGAGTTGATTAAATCTTAAAAGGTGACAATGTATATTTTCAAGGAATAATTGATATCCCTCTGTATGAATGTATAGGTAAAGGTAGAGGTAAAGGGAAAGGCGTGCGTTGACACAAGTGAGAACAATCAAGAGACAAAATGAGACAAATTAATGATTGAAATTTATCAAACTAGGCAGGCAGTTTAAAAAAAAAATTTTTTTTTTTTTTTAAATAAGGTTAAATTGAATAACGTGATGTACATGGTTTGCCGTACACACAATATATCACAAGTCATGTACAGCGAGATCAATTGTTCTCGTGACTTTACAATATGCTTACTTACTCTTAAAGAAGGAAACGGCTGTTAACAAATAGTGAGAAGCCACATAAGAACATCCGTGAAAAACATATTGGAAAGGAAGTAGTAATCCAAACATAAGCAATCAGTAGCATTCCCCGTCCATATCCTTATAATAGGTGTGGTGAGATGTAATTATAAAGTTGTGATTTTCAATATAAATGTTTATGAAGGTGATATAAAGTAGAAACTTAACATGCATTATATGAACTTGATATGGCTTTTATATGGATTCCCTTCATATCTTCCACATCAAACTTAAGATAATTCGAATATGGGCCAGATATAAAATCCAACATATAAAAATATTAAAACTTTTTGGCCATACGTAATTTAAAGTTTTATATAAAGTTAAGTTCATATAAAGTTTCATAAAGTAAACAAAGTAGAACCAAAAAAATCACTGGCGGGCCGCATGTGGCCCGCGGGCCGTAGGTTGCCCACCCCTGGCCTATAGGAACGATGTCCTAAAATGTCCCCGGACATATAGGGGAAGGAAGCTATCCGCCGCGACTGCATGTGAGTTTCTCGACTTGCCGTCCTGGGAGTCATACCACAAAATGGTGCATATCCTCTTACGCCATTATTAATAATTTAAAAATATAACATATATGATATGCACATTAACAAAATTTTGGTTATATTTTTCGGGCAAGTCGCTACAACCCCCCCACCCCCCCCAAATCAGATTGGGCTCATACGCCTATCACTTTAGTTCTATTAGGCATTTGTTTTTTGAGTATTCAAAATCATACGAAGTTTTGTACGGTGGAGTATAAGAATCGCGAGTTACAATTTCTCAAGTGGCAACGAAATTTTTCAATTTTCAGGTCATGCACAATCACAGGAATAAATGAATAGGCGTAGATAAACTGAAGTGCGACAGTCGGAAATTCCGACTGTCGCACTCCAATTTTCCAACTATCGTCAGTTTAACATAGTTTGGGGTGAGACACCCCACCCCCCCCCTGTAGCGACGTCCCTGCGTGTACCCAGTGTTCTCACATTTTGTTATAATTAAAAAAAAAAAGTGTTTTCGAAATCGAAAAGTAGACTAAATAGTCAAGTGCTCTTTGATGGTCGTTGCGGATTTTCCACACACCTCAAAGACGACACAAAGACATGTTGGAGAAGGGGATGTTCGACACATATCCAAACGTCGCTCGTGCCTACCAGCTAATTCTCACCCTGCCAGTCACTTCCTGCTCATGCGAGCGTAGCTTTTCGGCGTTAAAGTTTGTGAACAATTCGTTGCGGACGGGCATGTCCCAAGCCAAGCACGTCTGAGTGACCTGATGGTGCTGGCCACGCACCCCGACCGAGCGGAAGCGTGCAAGCAGACTGCCATTGACTCATTTTGGAACCTAACTCAGCGACGTTGAATGGGAACAGTGTCAGCAACTGAATTTCTTGTAGGGCCTACGAGAAATGGGGCTTCTGTTGACTGCTTGGTCAATGGTTGTTAATTGTTGATATTCAGTCAATCGAAACAGTTAAATAATTACTGATTGATAACTAATGAACCAAATGTGCCATCAACGCTGCCATCGTTGAACACTATTTTATAGTCCCAAAATAAGTGCCACCCGTTACCTTTGCCAAAGTTAGTCAATTTTCCATGAAAAAGATGGCAAATTGTTTAATTGTTTTCTAAGCCTGTAACAAAGTTCGGAAAGTTAAGATAAATGTAGTGAATAGAGATTATGGGACTCCATGTGAACTTCTTCTTAAGTAATGCAATTAGTTCGCTAAAAGGTCCACCAGGATAAATTTTCCTCATGGTCTGATAGGTAGTTTCGAAAAAAATGAATAATAATACTCATTTCAAATACAGTCACAATTAACCTGGAAAATAATCACTTCGTTATCGTATGTTTTACGTTAGGTATCGCTACTTTCGCTTTTTCTGCCCATGTTTTCAAACGGCATAGCTTTTTCTTCACCCAGTCACCACTTCTCACGGGCATGGGCGGCAATCATGGATCAGCCAACACAAAAATGTTTCAATTTCTTAAATTTCTGGCGCTTCTGGGAGACGAGGAATTGGTAAAATGAGGAATAAATGAATAAATGGCCATCACTTCCTTCGAGAATATTCCCAAAATAAAAAATTGCCGGAAATTTTTATCAATTTTAGGGGTGTTGCTTTCTGCCATAAGGCACGGGAAGTGCCGTTTCCTGCAATCTGAGGGGTCTGCCAGACGAAACTTTTTCTTGTACGCTGCGCGCCAACCTGTGGTGGCGCTCCGCTTTGATAGTCATCACCTGCTCACGGCCCCCCCCCCAAAAAAAAATATTTTCGCACGACGCCCCTGCTCACTGTGGATTAAACTCCGGTATCACTCAACAACAAGATAACATGGGATGCGCTGCCACGGAATATACTCCCTATTTCATTTCCCCAATATAAGGGAACGGGCACCGTCTTTGAAACACCATCATGCACAACTAAACAACAACTATGTACAAGCTTTGGCTGTAGCTATGAAGTGCTGTCTCTTATGATAATGACGCACTAGTTTTCTACTGGAATCGCCCAAAGATGCGGCGTCTGTAATCCGAGGAAACAACGAAATTCTCTGTTAATTCCTCAAATTGCAACTGGGCTAGACGTTCGCGGTGAATATGGCACACCATCACATGGTTCAGCCTCTGTTGAGTCATGGTGCTCCGTAGCCTTGTCTTCAAACGCCTCGAAGCACTAAAATATCTCTCGGCTTCCGTCAAACTGGCAGAGGAGACGAGGAGCAACCGCAAGAGAGCTTCGACTTCACCAAATATAACCCGTACCGCTGGATTCATCGATTTGAATATTTGTCTATACCCTTCAACCGACGACTGGAACTGGCCTCGAAAGAAAGGCAGACTAAGCTTAAGATTATCGGAGAGCTCAGGGTACCAACTCACGAGATCGGGGTGGAATTCTCCATTCAGCAACATTGAGTGATATTCGATGATATGAATCCTGAGATGTGTAAGCCCTAACCAAATAGAGCCACGACACTTCTCTTTTTCCAAATGTGTGGGGGGGGGGGGGGCATTTGATAGTGTGTCCCCTACCCATCGGACTGTGGGGCACATGTCCCCCGCCCCCCTGGATTGACGTCCATGCTTTTATATATATATATATATATATATATATATATATATATATATATGTATATATATATATATATATATATATATATATATATATATATATATATATATATATATATATATATACCACTGGTTTGACCAATAGGGGGAAATGCAAAAAAGTGTACCATAAGGGGAAATTGAGGGAAAACACGAATAACATGGAAATAAATTATATTTTAATATCTAAATTTTCATGAAATACTTGTCATGATGTGCTCTAATGTGCTACATGTCTTTTGAGATTAAATTAATAAGATCTTAGGATATACCTTTTTTGGACCTTTAAAAATTTCCCCCGAACGTATTTTTCCTACTAATGAGGATTAGGGGGAAAAGTTTGTATTTCTCCTTAACAGTTTTTTGTATTTCTCCTTAACGGTTTCTTGTATATTTCTCCTAAACGTTGAAATAAGCAAATTTTCCTTTAAGGAGAAATACAAACATGTATTCGTAGTACAGAATTATGGTTACGGTGGGAGGATTGAGTGGTAGAGTAATTTCTCCGGGGACAAAACATATGATATGTAATAAAATTTGATGATGAATGAAAATAATCAATAATATAATCTATGATAAGTTTAATATTATTTATTATATCATCAGACAGTGAGGAGCCCATATAAAAGCGCAATAAAAGGGCTGAAAAACTTCGAACTACTCACACGATCGCACTTATCCCACCTCCCTCCCCCTTTCCCTCTTTCGTGGGTAACTCTAGCCCAACCATCTGTTCAGAAAATCGGTAAAGGAAAGCTACCACGGGCGTTGTGGGTAGGGGCGGGTATTGCGACCCCTTTTAATACCCTATTAGTTTTCGAGCATAACAGTATTCACTCTGGCTAATTATTAGTTTAGTTTAGTTACCCAAGGATCAGGAAGCTTTACAGTAGCTTATTTGAGAACCTATCCGTGATATATCATGGATAAACACCGGTTTACTTCAAGCCTTCTATTTTCAATAATTGTTCAGAGGGTAAAGAGGCAGGGGTGTGAATTCTCTCCCATTCCTGCTCCCGGGACCGCCTTTTAAAGTCCCCATCAACTTTTTTTTCTCGATACATTGGAACCACTGGCCCTCACTTCACTAACTTAGTAATCACTCTGGTTAAGCAAGTAAGCAACCGAGTATAGCTATCTGCTTGAAAGCTACATAGACTATTTACTACAAAAGCGATATGTTAATGTAACAGTCAAAATTTGTATTTCTAATTAGATACAGGTTTCTTGTATTTCTCCTTAACGTTGAAATTAGCAGAAATTCCCTTAAGGAGAAATACAAACATGTATTCGTAGTACAGAATTATGGTTACGGTGGGGAGGATTGAGTGGTAAAGTAATTTCTCCGGGGACAAAACATATGATATGTAATAAAATTTAATGATAAATGAAAATAATAATATAAACTATGATAAGTTTAATATTATTTATTATATCATCAGGAATGTGAGGGGTTCATATAAAAGCGCAAAAAATGGGCTGAAAAACTTCAAACTACTTACACGGTCGAACTTACTCCACCTCCCTCCCCCTTTCCCTCTTTCATTGGAAACTCTAGCCCAACCATCTGTTCAGAAACGTTCAAGCGTCTCGTATATGAAAATCGGTAAAGAAAAGCTACCAGGGGCGTTGTCGGTAGGGGCGGGGATTGCGACCACTTTAATACCCTATTAGTTTTCGAGAATTACAGTCTCCACTCTGGCTAATTATTAGTTTAGTTACCCAAGGATCAGGAAGCTTTACAGTAGCTTATTTGAGGCCCTATCCGTGTTAGATCATGGATGAACACCTGCTTACTTCAAGCCTTCTATTTTCGATAATTGTTCAGAGGGTAAAGAGGCAGGGGTGTGAATTCTCTCCCATTCCTGCTCCCAGGACCGCCTTTTAAAGTCCCCATCAACTTTTTTTCGATACTTTGGTACCACTGACCCTCACTTCACAAACTTAGTAATCACTCTGGTTAAGCAAGTAAACAACTGAGTATAGTTATCTGCTTGAAGGCTACATAGACTATTTACTACAAGGTTATATTAATGTAACAGTCAAAATTTGCATTTCAAATTATATACAGGTTTCTTGTATTTCTCCTTAACGTTGAAATAAGCAAAACTTCCCTTAAAGGAGAAATACAACCATGTATTCGTAGTACAGAATTATGGGTACGGTGGGGAGGATTGAGTGGTAAAGTAATTTCTCCGGCTACAAAACATATGATGTGTAATAAAATTTGATGATAAATGAAAATAATCAATAATATAAGCAATGATAAGTTTAATATTATTTATTATATCATCAGACTGTAAGGAGCCTATATAAAAGCGCAATAAAATGGCTGAAAAACTTCGAACTAATCACACGGTCGCACTTACCCTACCTCCCTTCCCCCATCCCCCTTCCTCTCTTTCATGGGAAACTCTAGCCTTACCATCTGTTCTGAATCGTTCGAGCGTCTCGTATACGGAAATAGGTAAAGGAAAGCTACCAGGGGCGTTATGGGTAGGGGCGGGGATTGCGACCACTTTAATACCCTATTAGTTTTCGAGCATAACAGTATTCACTCTGGCTAATTATTAGTTTAGTTTAGTTACCCAAGGATCAGGAAGCTTTACAGTAGCTTATTTGAGACCCTATCCGTGATAGATCATGGATGAACACCGGCTTTCTTCAAGCCTTCTGTTTTCGATAAATGTTCAGAGGGTAAAGAGGCAGGGGTGTGAATTGTCTCCCATTCCTGCTCCCGGGACCGCCTTTTAAAGTCCCCATCAACTTTTTTTTCTCGATACATTGGAACCACTGGCCCTCACTTCACTAACTTAGTAATCACTCTGGTTAAGCAAGTAAGCAACTGAGTATAGTTATCTGCTTGAAGGTTTCATAGACTATTTACTACAAGGTTATGTTAATGTTACAGTCAAAATTTGCATTTCTAATTATATACAGGTTTCTTGTATTTCTCCTTAACGTTGAAATAAGCAAAACTTCCCTTAAGGAGAAATACAAACATGTATTCGTAGTACAGAATTATGGTAACGGTGGGGAGGCTTGAGTGGTAGGGTAATTTCTCCGGAGACAAAACATATGATATGTAATAAAATTTGATGATAAATGAAAATAATCAATAATATAAACTATGATAAGTTTAATATAATTTATTATATCATCAGGACTGTGAGGGGCACATTTAAAAGCGCAATAAAAGGGCTGAAAAACTTCAAACTACTCACACGGTCGCACTTACCCCACCCCCTTCCCCTCTTTCATGGGCAACTCTAGCCCAACCATCTGTTCAGAAACGTTCAAGCGTCACGTTTACGGAATTAGGTAAAGGAAAGCTATCGAGGGCGTTGTGGGTAGGGGCGGGGATTGCGACCACTTTAATACCCTATTAGTTTTCGAGCATAGCAATATTCACTCTGGCTAATTATTAGTTTAGTTTAGTTACCCAAGGATCAGGAAGCTTTACAGTAGCTTATTTGAGAACCTATCCGTGTTAGATCATGGATGAACACCGGCTTACTTCAAGCCTTCTATTTTCGATAATTGTTCAGAGGGTAAAGAGGCAGGGGTGTGAATTTTCTCCCATGCCTGCTCCCGAGAACGCCTTTTAAAGTCCCCATCAACTTTTTGCGATACTTTGGTACCACTGGCCCTCACTCCACAAACTTAGTAATCACTCTGGTTAAGCAAGTAAGCAACGGAGTATAGTTATCTGCTTAAAGGCTACATAGACTATTTACTACAAAAGCTATGTTAATGTAACAGTCAAAATTTGCATTTCTAATTAAATACAGGTTTCTTGTATTTCTCCTTAACGTTGAAATAAGCAAAACTTCCCTTAAGGAGAAATACAAACATGTATTCGTTGTACAGAATTATGGTAACGGTGGGGAGTATTGCGTGGTAGAGTAATTTCTCCGGGGACAAAACATATGATATGTAAAAAAATTTGATGATAAATGAAAATAATCAATAATATAAACTATGATAAGTTTAATATTATTTATTATATCATCAGGAATGTGAGGGGTTCATATAAAAGCGCAATAAAATGGCTGAAAAACGTCAAACTTCTCACACGGTCGCACTTACACTACCTCCATTCCCCCTTCTCCTCTTTCATGGGAAACTCTAGCCCAAAAATCTGTTCTGAAACGTTCAAGCGTCGCGTATACGAAATTAGGTAAAAGAAAGCTACCAGGGGCGTTGTGGGTAGAGGCGGGGGTTGCGACCAATTTAATACCCTATTAGTTTTCGAGCATAACAGTATTCACTCTGGCTAATTATTAGTTTAGTTTAGTTACCCAAGGATCAGGAAGCTTTACAGTAGCTTATTTGAGAACCTATCCGTGATATATCATGGATGAACACCGGTTTACTTCAAGCCTTCTATTTTCAATAATTGTTCAGAGGGTAAAGAGGCAGGGGTGTGAATTCTCTCCCATTCCTGCTCCCGGGACCGCCTTTTAAAGTCCCCATCAACTTTTTTTTCTCGATACATTGGAACCACTGGCCCTCACTTCACTAACTTAGTAATCACTCTGGTTAAGCAAGTAAGCAACTGAGTATAGTTATCTGCTTGAAGGCTACATTGATTACTTACTACAAAAGTTATGTTAATGTGACAGTCAAAATTTGCATTTCTAATTAGATACAGGTTTCTTGTATTTCTCCTTAACGTTGAAATAAGCAAAACTTCCCTTAAGGAGAAATACAAACATGTATTCGTTGTACAGAATTATGGTAACGGTGGGAGGATTGAGTGTTAGAGTAATTTCTCCGGGGACAAAACATATGATATGTAAAAAAATTTGATGATAAATGAAAATAATCAATAATATAAACTATGATAAGTTTAATATTATTTATTATATCATCAGGAATGTGAGGGGTTCATATAAAAGCGCAATAAAATGGCTGAAAAACGTCAAACTTCTCACACGGTCGCACTTACACTACCTCCATTCCCCCTTCCCCTCTTTCATGGGAAACTCTAGCCCAACCATCTGTTCTGAAACGTTCAAGCGTCGCGTATACGAAATTAGGTAAAGGAAAGCTACCAGGGGCGTTGTGGGTAGAGGCGGGGGTTGCGACCAATTTAATACCCTATTAGTTTTCGAGCATAACAGTATTCACGCTGGCTAATTATTAGTTTAGTTTAGTTACCCAAGGATCAGGAAGCTTTACAGTAGCTTATTTGAGAACCTATCCGTGATATATCATGGATGAACACCGGTTTACTTCAAGCCTTCTATTTTCAATAATTGTTCAGAGGGTAAAGAGGCAGGGGTGTGAATTCTCTCCCATTCCTGCTCCCGGGACCGCCTTTTAAAGTCCCCATCAACTTTTTTTTCTCGATACATTGGAACCACTGGCCCTCACTTCACTAACTTAGTAATCACTCTGGTTAAGCAAGTAAGCAACTGAGTATAGTTATCTGCTTGAAGGCTACATTGATTACTTACTACAAAAGCTATGTTAATGTGACAGTCAAAATTTGCATTTCTAATTAGATACAGGTTTCTTGTATTTCTCCTTAACGTTGAAATAAGCAAAACTTCCCTTAAGGAGAAATACAAACATGTATTCGTAGTACAGAATTATGGTTACGGTGGGAGGATTGAGTGGTAGAGTAATTTCTCCGGGGACAAAACATATGATATGTAAAAAAATTTGATGATAAATGAAAATAATCAATAATATAAACTATGATAAGTTTAATATTATTTATTATATCATCAGGAATGTGAGGGGTTCATATAAAAGCGCAATAAAATGGCTGAAAAACGTCAAACTTCTCACACGGTCGCACTTACACTACCTCCATTCCCCCTTCTCCTCTTTCATGGGAAACTCTAGCCCAACCATCTGTTCTGAAACGTTCAAGCGTCGCGTATACGAAATTAGGTAAAGGAAAGCTACCAGGGGCGTTGTGGGTAGAGGCGGGGGTTGCGACCAATTTAATACCCTATTAGTTTTCGAGCATAACAGTATTCACGCTGGCTAATTATTAGTTTAGTTTAGTTACCCAAGGATCAGGAAGCTTTACAGTAGCTTATTTGAGAACCTATCCGTGATATATCATGGATGAACACCGGTTTACTTCAAGCCTTCTATTTTCAATAATTGTTCAGAGGGTAAAGAGGCAGGGGTGTGAATTCTCTCCCATTCCTGCTCCCGGGACCGCCTTTTAAAGTCCCCATCAACTTTTTTTTCTCGATACATTGGAACCACTGGCCCTCACTTCACTAACTTAGTAATCACTCTGGTTAAGCAAGTAAGCAACTGAGTATAGTTATCTGCTTGAAGGCTACATTGATTACTTACTACAAAAGCTATGTTAATGTGACAGTCAAAATTTGCATTTCTAATTAGATACAGGTTTCTTGTATTTCTCCTTAACGTTGAAATAAGCAAAACTTCCCTTAAGGAGAAATACAAACATGTATTCGTAGTACAGAATTATGGTTACGGTGGGAGGATTGAGTGGTAGAGTAATTTCTCCGGGGACAAAACATATGATATGTAATAAAATTTGATGATAAATGAAAATAATCAATAATATAAACTATGATAAGTTTAATATTATTTATTATATCATCAGACTGTAAGGAGCCTATATAAAAGCGCAATAAAATGGCTGAAAAACTTCGAACTAATCACACGGTCGCATTTACCCTACCTCCGTTCCCCTTCCCCTCTTTCATGGGTAACTCTAGCCCAACCATCTGTTCTGAATCGTTCGAGCGTCTCGTATACGGAAAAAGGTAAAGGAAAGCTACCAGGGGCGTTATGGGTAGAGGCGGGGATTGCGACCACTTTAATACCCTATTAGTTTTCGAGCATAACAGTATTCACTCTGGCTAATTAAAGTTTAGTTTAGTTACCCAAGGATCAGGAAGCTTTACAGTAGCTTATTTGAGAACCTATCCGTGATAGATCATGGATGAACACCGGCTTTCTTCAAGCCTTCTGTTTTCGATAAATGTTCAGAGGGTAAAGAGGCAGGGGTGTGAATTCTCTCCCATTCCTGCTCCCGGGACCGCCTTTTAAAGTCCCCATCAACTTTTTTTCGATACTTTGGAACCACTGACCCTTACTTCACAAACTTATTAAACACTCTGGTTAAGCAAGTAAGCAACTGAGTATAGTTATCTGCTTGAAGGCTACATTGATTACTTACTACAAAAGCTATGTTAATGTGACAGTCAAAATTTGCATTTCTAATTAGATACAGGTTTCTTGTATATCTCCTTAACGTTGAAATAAGCAAAACTTCCCTTAAGGAGAAATACAAACATGTATTCGTAGTACAGAATTATGGTTACGGTGGGAGGATTGAGTGGTAGAGTAATTTCTCCGGGGACAAAACATATGATATGTAATAAAATTTGATGATAAATGAAAATAATCAATAATATAAACTATGATAAGTTTAATATTATTTATTATATCATCAGACTGTAAGGAGCCTACACTCTAAAAACAACCGGTTCAAAAATGAACCGAAACGGCTCAAATTTGAACCGGACAAAGGATCAAATGGGCACTGAACCGACTCTGTTCATTTTGAACCGGTTTACCGGTTCAAAATTTTGAACCATTTGCCGGTTCAAAACTTTGAACCGATAAATCGGTTCAAAATGAACAGTCTCAGTTCATTTTGAACCGATTTATCGGTTCAAAGTTTTGAGTGCACATTTGATCATTTGTTCGGTTCAAATTTGAGCCGTTTCGGTTCATTTTTTAACAGGCTTTTCAATCCGAATGAACAGTGTACGGTTTAAACCATTGGTGGGACGACTATGTGGTTCAGATAACCAGATTACAGTTCAGAGTGATGCATATATCAAGGCAAAAGCCGACATTGAAAATGCAAGCCAAATGACGTTCCAGTCTACATTGATCACTAAATCTCTTCTGATCACATTCAGGTAAGGCATGCCTCCCAAATTTGCATGTTACTCTCAGAACCTAGAAGAGTATAGCCTTACACATTAGCAAATATAACATAGATTCAACCACAATTTACCAGGGGAAACCATATAGATACATGTATAAAAAAAGGGGGTATATGAAGGCGCTTATCACTAGAAAGACTGAACAAGAAGTAATGTGTGTCATGGTTGTCCCATTATCTTATTAACAAATGCATCACTATCAGGGGATCGTGGTAACATAGCCTAGTGGTAATGACTCTAGTCCTGAGATCATAGGATTGCGAGTTCGAGTCCATCCAGGGGCGCTGTGTTGTTTCCTTGAGCAAGGCACTTTATCTCCCCGTTGCTCAGTTAAGTGCAGTACCCCATTAGGAGCAACTTCAGTACCCGTCAGGAGCGTTTAGAAAAAAAAATAGAAAACTATCAGAAAAACAAACAGGAGTTTTGAAAATTTCAGGTATGGCAGAGGGCAGCACTTATGACCTGGCAATGTACACAACCTTGCCCTCGATGGACAAAATTTGTTGACCCCTGGTGCAGGGTTCTCTGCCCAGGACAAATTGACTGCCGACAAGACTTATCCAAGTGGAGTGCCACCATCGGTTGGCCCGGAGGGCATCAGAAGATTTTGGGTTTCATATACTGCGTAGGTTGCAGGAAATGGCTCTTCCCTCGTCTAGTTGGCTGCATTCACACACCCTTGATATTGACAACTGGTTGCAGGGCATCAACGGCAAAACTGATTTTACCATGTGATAAACCACACAGGACTAACACATGGTCAAACTAAAATATCTCTACAGTCATGCCTAAAAAATAAGAAAACAGTTCAAGTAAAAGGGCAACTTCAGAACATTATGTTTAACTATTTATTTCTTATAGGATTACTTCATCTATAGCAAAATAGTGTGAAGTATGTAACTATGGTTTCAAAAGCAAAAGTTGTACTGGTTTTCAAAACTTGCACTTAACATGTAATTTTCATACTGAATAAATTTATTGAAGTTAACAGATGAATTTTGTTCAGTTACGTTAGAAGGGAGCCCTTGGCTATTCAACATTTGGTCTGTAGTGAAAAATGTTAGGCCCTAGCCTAGGCCCACAAATGTTTTTGGGCGGTCGGCTTGATAACATTGGGCAGGCAGTGTACCAATTTTGAGGCTATTATTTACCAACCAAGAATGAATGGGGCAGAATTATCCCTCCAATTAATGTTTCTGAGACTAAGTGATTTTCTCATTTACATTTACGGGATGTGTCACTGCGATTGCACATGTCGTAGTTCTACAGTTTTACCCACATATGTAAGTGTATTTTTTAACAACATTCAACTTGCGCCGTGTTGACATGGAGGATTATTATCAAGAAAGTGAAAAAGATGCACTCCGAATAAGATATTGGATATTTTCTTTTGGCATTAGAGAGTTTGTAGATAAATGTGTATTTGTAGTTTTAAAGCATTGACCAGAATTGGTGCAATTATACTTAACTCCCACCCCCACACCCCCCCATGGAATGTTGCCATGGTAACTCAACTGTGCAATATATTACAATAAATCTGAAGGAAAATCTGTGGTGATCAAGAACAAACCACAGCTACGATGCCATGTCAAAATAACTAGATACTAAACTGTGCAATTAGACACTACAACTAAATAACTACAGCTTTAAAGTCATGAAAATCCAACCCTTCAAACACTTCATACTGAAATTCTGATGATAGCATTTGCATCCATGAAATTTAAATCAAGCATTGTGCCTCCAAGGAACTATTAGGGTAGCAATGTGAGCATCATCTTTCATTTAGTCCATATTAGACATGTTACAGAAATTACAGAAAAACACTGTCCACCAAAACAAGGTCTCCAAGATGTTCGAGGCACTGGTTGCGTTCATCAATTGTTTTGCAATAATTGATGTGCAGTAAGTATTTTAGTTTATGCCAATTCAAAATTTCTTAACAACAAATTCTACCCAGACTCCCTGTATATATACAACGGAAGGTTAAGGCCAAGTAGAAGAAAAAACATGTTTCCCGTCCGAATTTTCTAAGCTGAGGAGGAGATGGGGCGTCACTGCTTGAGACTGTGCAAGGTTATGTATGGCTACGCATTTTAAATTTTGAACCATCACGCATTTCAATCTTACAAATTCATAATAAAATCAAAATGAGCACTATCTGATGATAGCTGCGGCTATGTACTTCAAATCAAAATGTTCAGGGTCTATTAATAGGCTTAGCCTTGCCCCTAATCGCAAATCGCAAAAGGAGAGCCGTCGAGTTGATGCTGGCAGTTTTATCAGAAGAATACTGGTTTGTGACTGATGTATGAGGTACAATTACCGAACCACAGTTTCATGGACTAGCTGAGCCTTGTCTAGGGCCTGGCCAATTGTGATTTTGTGAACCAAACCAACCAAGCTTAAAAACAAGAAATTTGTTTATTTGTCATAAATTACTCGAATGCGAGTTATAAATTTTTAATACAGGGATATAGTTGATGGGGTATTTGAATACTTTTTCTTTTACTAAATAGTGTGAATTTTAAAACTGGTTTTCACCAAATCGAGATTGCTTGTCATGACGATTTTTGTATGTAATTGCCACATACCAGTTTTGTGATTTTTTTTTGTCGCATTCGATTGTGCATTTGGAATTTTCTGACCATTTCGAAAAAACGTTAAGAGCATTTTGTCGTTGAAAATCATGCAAATATGTGGTGTCACTGTCTATACTACGTTTTAATGGGTTTTTTTAAGGGATGACTTAAATCATTTCTGCAATTTTTATTTAATTTTGATATTTTTAGGCTTAAATATGCCTATTTTCCTGGTTTGACCCCAAGTTGTCATGAATAAAAAATAATAGAAAAAACGCGTCCCCAAAAATGGAAGCGGGCGGGGACGAGAAACATGTTTATTTTTTACTTGGCCTAACAACAACTAAATATGAACAATTAAATTGTAGAACCCAATGCAAGGTTCCTGATCGAAGCATTCACTCCTATGTGCCCTATTTTGCCTTCAGATAGTTACAAAGCAGTGTGACTGCCGAGGCACTACGTCCTTTGCCTTTGCCATCTCCTATCCCATATATAAACTTCTGGACAAAATCCCACGTATTGGAGCATTGCCATGGGTAGTGGACGTCTAACAAATAAAAAAGCTTGAAACACACGTCCACTGCATGCAATAAGCTACTGCATGAGACTGTCTGTCCTTCAACCACTACAAACAACTGTTCCGGAGACTTTCTCTCCCCAAGGGCTAGGATGAACGGCTGCGTCTGTTTGTTCCCCTCCAAAAATGTGGGTATGTTGGTACCAATCTGGAAGACAATAGAACAAAATATATTAGTTTAGTTACTAAGGGTTCAGAAAGCCTGAAGGCTCATCGAGGAACCTTGGCTGGTTTTGGGCGTGGATGATAACTCGCCTTCTCTTTTCGAAGAGTGCCCAGACGTCGAGGCAGGGGTGTAACCAATCCAATCCCATCCTGCTCTTGGGACCGCCATTTAACGTCCCCATCCGACGGACGACAGTGCACTCCAGGAGCTGACCACTTTCTCAGAACCCGGAGGAGCGGGAGCTGTCCAGCGTCACTGCTTACAGCTGATGAGCGAGACTTATTTCAAGAGCCCCGTTCACCAACCCCAACCATTTCACAAGTCCACCAGACCTCGGCAGAACCAGGAATTCAAGTCGAAGACCTCGTCCATCACAACTGCAGTTGCAGCCACCTCTGGAAAATTTACCCAGAATTGACAGGCAGGAATCGAACCGGGGACCTCTCGCATGCAAAGCAGGCACTGTACCGCTAAGCCACACTCCCGCCACTGCATATTGATCGACACCTTCCAGTCTTTAGAAAGAGCGATATCCCTAATAAGTAGTGATTGCATCGGGTAGAATAATGGAACGAGGGTACCGGGTTACCCGTCAGGTAGGTTGCAGATGTTTCCTTCACCCACAACATTGCTTTAGGGGTGGGGTGGGGAAAAGCAATTGCCACTAAAATACGAGTTATATTAATGACAGATGCTGATGACATACTAATTGTGGATTTCTTCCCACATTACTGGCATAGGCTGTTGCACATATCAATTATCCTGAAGGGCACTTTGTGGCAATCTTAGCCTTGAATGAAAAAAATGAATGAATAAAACCCATTTCAAACAATGTCTCCATTCACACTTTGAATGACATTTGGACATTAAGCATTACCGATTCATTCAAGGTGTGGTCTGTCTGTTTCTATGCAATCTCCATGTCAAAATTGTACTGCAGAGTACATTCCATCATCAAAAAACCTTATAGGTCCCAAGCCTTACACTGGCACTCACTCACAATGACCAGCTTCTCTGTCACAAACAGCAGTACCTATCGTACCATCATCATGTCAAGCACGCATCATACATTGCTATAGTACATAAAGCACAAGATGAAAATAAACTACTTTCCAAATACAGAAGAGCGATTCATGTCTCACCTCCTCAATTTGAATGAAAGACTGAAGAGCTTCTTCTACTGTTGCTCTCTTGTCGGGCCCTTTTCTTCCAGCTGTCCGCTGACTTCCAGTAGGGAAGAGGAGGCCCAAAAGTTGAAGTGCAACGTTAGATTCCTCGTCATCTGTAATACAAGGAAACAATTATACAATTGCCATTGCATATGTTATGAAAATAAAACTTCAGAAAAAAATAATGTTTGCAGTGCGAGTTCAAGGCCTACCAACAGGAAATAAACTCCAACCAAACCAACTGGACACTGTCAATTGTTGCAACATGGAGTTGCCGATATTGTGCGACATACCAACATTTCAGGTCTGTAAGTTTGTCCCTGCATAGTAATATTCATTCAGCTAGAAATAATCTGTTGTCAGTCGTTCACACAAAGGCTGCTAATAAATATGAAGACTACAAAGAAACAAGAAGGCTAGCAATTTGAGAAATTAGGCTATTGGAGAGCATCTGATCGACAAAAAGTGCTGAGAATTGGTTCGAAAGTTATACACCAAATATACAAACCGCTCTCCATTAGCAAGTGATTACAATTTAGTGGTTCCATGGAACAAAGGAATGGGTGCATTGTACAGCTCTAGGAATAATCTTAATAACATTACACAATTATAGGGGGTTGGGTGGGAAGGAATGTAACCACCACCAACAAGTTAGTTAGAACACATGCCCCTTAACGCTCTCAGGTTGTTTGATGAACACAACCTGATAGAAGAGCTCACCATACAAGTGTGGTAGAAATATATCACATGCTAAGAGGTCTCCTGCCAGGGAAAACGTTATAGTTGAGATAATGCTTTACTCACCCCCATCTGTCATCCCACGTAAGTTCAACAGGGGTCTCCACTTCAGTTGCCGGTCGGCATACTGTATGACTTTTGTACAGAATCCCGGCCACTTCATATAGAGGGAATCGCACAGCTCCGGGAACAGAATCCTGAAATCCTGCTCTACCTGTAACAGATAGCACAACGGGAAAACATGTTGTAATTCTAAACAGATCACATACATTTTGCGCCAATATTTAACCCTTCGTGCCCCAGGGTGACATGAATTGTCACAGATCATTCATAGTTCACGTAGACCTTTTAACTGGCGTAGCTGTCTGATTCTTTGAACACCCCCGATGCGGTTTGGCATTTTATGCAGTTTATGGCATGCCAACTGGCAGACAACCAAGTGCACTTTATAATGTCTGGCATGTCAGCAGTCCACCCTCAGAATTTTGGAAGCCAAGATTTAACCACTATATTAGCCGCTCAATGAAGTTTGATTGACTCTACGAACTAGCCAAACGCTGTGCAGAAGCCTACTAAGAGGCCTCCTCATAGTATGCGTATTCTTTGTCGGGCAAGTGAAGGGGCACAGAATTGTTTATTCGTGACAACAAAATGGTCATAAAATAGGGCAACCAGGCTGAACAAAGTCACAAAGAAGTAAAAACCACCCAGTGTAATAAATTTATTTTCTCCGACTAGTTAATGTCTAACTCGAGAAACTACTTGTAACATTTTGAAAAGTATGGGGATGTTGCAGTGAAAAAACATGGGAGTAGACCGCCAAGATAGTTTCATAGCTCATAGTTGATGCAGGTAGGTAGATACCCTTGTGGTTGATCACCAAGAGTAGACCAGTGTTTATAGGCAAAAGTTTGGTGCAGTTAGGGGTCTTTCTGGCCAATGCTCCTATGATTTACTGAAATTTGTCACACTTACCATTCCATCCGTATCGATGAGCCGTGGATATTCCTTCAATAGCTCACGCAGCGGCCTTTCTTTTTCAGTCCGTATCTTGTTAGCACGGTACCGGCAAGTCTGCTTCATCATTTCAGTGACCTGTTGTGCAGGTGCATTGTGGTGCTTTAGCCAGTTAATCATAGCAGTCATGTCAGCATCCTCAGGCATATCTTAGGAAAGATAAAGAATAATTCCCATTAAACAGACTAGCGGCCTTCAAAGAAGCTCCAAATTGTGGTCCGGAATTGAAGGGTTCATGAATTAAAATGAAAGGTTTGGTTCTTAAGTTGAGCTCACTTTTAACTCGTCATGGTTTTATCTGCGCCATCTTTTTCCATCACTGGTTCGTCTTTCATACTCTGTACTTAATGCTGATCACCATGAACGCTGGCAGTATGTTCCATTTTTAAAGTCTTCAGCAAGACTTGTTCTGGGTTTGAATTTCAGGCGAAAGCGGGTGCTCTACCATTTGAGCTAACCGCTTGATAAAATGAGGAGATGATATTCTCTAGCTTGCACCAACTGACAGCGGCCAGGAGGGGGGGGGGGGTGGGGGGTGTCGCAATTTGCTGAAGCAGAGATAAAATTTTACAGGGTACTGAACTAACTCAACTGAGCGACGATGAGACACACCGAAAAGCCCCAAGGAGGACCCGAACCAGCTATCCTAAGATCCAGAGTTCAGATCCGTACTACACGGCCATCCGCTCTCCCCTGCCAGTCGGCAATGGGTGTCAGTACCCACTACCCAGCAGTGCACTCGTGTTTTTCTCCCGAGGTACTTGTGTGGGTATATCCATTTTCCCACGCACTTGGTAACTTTTTACTGTAAAATTACTATAAAAACCTATCCAGGTTGTTTTATATGGTGCATGTTCCAATACTGCATTGCACTTTTTCGGGCACATTCCTGACTGAAGGGATTCTCTTGTGACTTGGCTGAAAATCAATTCAGACTCACCTTCAGAGAGTGCTAGATCAACTGTACTGACTAGGTTCGGCTTTGGAATTTCCTTGAGTGAAGTCACAGCCTTCTCGCACAGGTTCCTCTTCCGGAGATTCCTTAATCTGTTCTCAAGGAGTCCAGATGCATCATGGCCACAGATTCCAGGGGTGTACCAAGCTAGCTGTATAAGTTAACATAAAATGATTACTGCATATGATGAACATATTTTTGCAATCTGAAGATCGTTGGAAAATGGTATTGCAATTAACAAAACTTTGAAAATACTACTACATTTAGGCCACCATATTGTAAGAACGGAATGCTTAATAATATTCATCATAAATAACTAGACATCAGCTGGCGGGTAAACCGCCAACGTGTATATGCCCACATCTGAGCAATCCGGGTGGGGTCACATGGGTGCGAAACTGGGTGCGACTGCCATGTCCCAAAACGCGCAAATAAGCAACAAACTAGTTTCGTAAAAAAATCCAAAAAAATAATAATAATAATATCTCGCTAGCGCTTTATACCGACGAAGCCAGTCTCAAAGCGCTTCACAGATATTACCCTGGTCATAGTCAACTAGTCAACCCCACACTTCCGTGTACTTTTCGAGCTGTTCGATCCCGATACACCATACCGCACTAAAATGGCCGCCGGGTGGTGGTGATATGGTGCGAAACTGCAAGTGGGCCCCAAAACGATCGCCATGTTCCGAAACGTGCAAATCAGCGACACACCTGTTTCGCAAAGAAATCAAAATGGCCACCAATTTGACCTCCGATGACCTAGCAATGACCACCCCATTTTTTGTACATAAAGCTTTTCCCGTACACCAAGCTTCGTTCAGATCGGACCAACTTGGAAAATTGGCGTGAATTATGCAAATTAACAGCCCAATTTGACCTTGAAATATTGCCATCTTTTTCAGCACGCAAAGTCCCCCCCCCCCATATACCAAATTCACTCAAATCGGACAAACTTAAAAATTTGGCGCAAATTATGCATATTAGCAGTGCCCGGTGCGCCACGACACCCACAATCGAACTCATCCGAGATTTTAGTAGAACAAACACATCTGCAAAGTTGCAAGTTAATCGGTCAATGTGCTTGAGCGTGAGAGCGCTAACATTTCCAATACTCGGCCGAACGATCATAGGCCGACGCTGTAGATTGAATTGAATGTCAGGAAATTCTTTTCTCAAAATGTGATTATATCCCTGGGACAAAGTCCGGGAATATTATGTTTTTGGCCTCACCGCCGTCGCCGTCGGAAACTTTAGGCGTTAGCACTCTCACGCTTCAGCGCATACCCCCATTGACTTCAATCCTGGTATACATGTTCACCATAATGAAAGCTCGGACAAGTTCGAAATTGGGCAGTGTCGGCCCCCAGGGAACCGCTAATTTGCATAATTTATGCGAAGTTTGAAGTTTGTCCGATTTGAATGAAACTTGGTGGATGTGATCTACATTGGGTCCCGAATGAAGTTCATGTAGTTTGGAGGTCATCGAAGTTCATAGCAGCGACCATTTTGGATTTTGGCAAATTTTTTCAAGTTGGTAGGATTGGAAGGAAACTTGGTGGATGTCATCTCCATTCTCCAATGGGTCCAAACAAACTTTCTTTTGAGAGGTTTGTACCTTTGTTAAGGTCATTGGTGGCTGATTGGAACTCCCTGGTCCCGGGGATATACTGTAGTGTTTGCGTAGCAAATGCATTTCTAGTTATATAATAATATTCATATACAACATTGGTTCTGTATATCACTTCAATACTAAGGCTTTACTGTGTCACACCAAAAAGTAGCTTGTCATTAGGACAGTCTTTTTTAAAGTATCCATTGCAGGCATCAGATGACTTGGACTGAATATGGTCACTGACATATTTTACTACTTGTGTTATCTCTTCCGTTCCCTGCATGGGCTACAGGCATTTGCCACTGAGTACCTCACATGACCATCCATGCAATTTTTTTTTTATAGTACACACGTATGCTGTGTTTGCTAACATATGCTTTCCATTTCATCTCCTTTCCTTGTGTGTGATTCGTGTGTATGTGAATCAATCCCCAAGCCTATACTGTAGCCTAAAATCACAATGACTACTCACATGTCCATCACCATCTTCGTTATCAAGTGATGGAAATTCTGCCATGATCGCTTTTGTCATCAACATCTTGACATCCTTTGGAGGGCTATGAATGAAAATACAAGTTTATAGTGACATTAGCAACCAGTGAGAATTGTACATTACGTAAAAGCAACTGCCATATAAGAGAAACAAATGCCTCGCCATATCCGAGGTGTAGGAAACCCTACACAGGCTTTTGCAGATACAAAGAATTAACAATGCAGCTATCCGCTTAGAGGATGACACGCCACTGCCTACAAGGTAAGAATGATTGCAAGAATGACTGCAAGAATGCTTCACCCAGCACTAAGAAATAACCATAATCTTAACCTTTATAGATGAATCATTTAAATTTGCCAGAAACCAAAGCACTCCTCACAATAAAGGTTGGCAGTCTGGAAGATGAGTGACCACTGTGCATTTGAATGATCAGTCCAACTAGGTTAATGGCTGTTAACCAAAGTGAAAAGCCCCGTCTGAACCAATTTAACGACTTGTATGTCAATGAAGAATCCAGTGTAATAGACCAAGGGTTTTCTGAAAACTGGGGGGGGGGGGCTCACGAGCTAACTCTTGTATTGGTTGAGGTCCAAGCAGCCTTCTCATCTTCATGTTGTACCATGCACACAAGTTGACACTGCAAACTTGCAGAATGTGCTTATTGTGATCAATCACCACCATCAGGGTTTGAGAAACAGGAGTGATAAGGATTAACTATTAAAAATTGGTTTTGTCTTTTGTGATTGGACAAGTGTATATACTCACTGCTTTCCATGCTTCTCAATCAAACATGAAACCAGTGTGTTGACAACACGTTTTCTTGTCTTAGGAGAGAGTAGGCCTGAAGACATTTCCTCCACCAGCTCGTCACCTCCATGCACCGCTTTCAGGATTTCTGTTATGTTCTGTGAAAGCATTTCAGAAAAAGCAATGCACTGAGAAGGAACAGGCAATGATATTGACATGTACACAAGGTTTCATAAATGGGGCCCCAGGGGCTTTTGCCCAAAATTAAGGATGAATCTGACGGAATCTGTATGAACCAGGGCATCCCCTTGAAATTAATCCTTTCTACTGTGTGACCAAAATAGTAAACAAAATAAGTTCTCAAATTGTCCTCTGCACATATAGGCCTACTGTACATATAAGCCCGGGTCAAGTTTGGTAATTTTGCATTAAGCTGGATAATTCCTGACTTGAAATGAAATAAATCAATGGAAATTATGATTTTAATCAGTTTGGTTCAGGAATCACATAGCCCTGCCAGGGCAAAGGGTTGGAGAACTTTGGACATTCCTAAACTATACAGTATTATCTACAGAACAATTCAACTTGCTAGACTACAAGTTGTGCATCACATATGTTTGAGACTGAATAAAATTTGCAGATAAACATAAAAAAGTCATGGAGCATGCTTGACACCGTGCATTGTCTGGTACCAGGAAGAGTAAGCAGCAGATAACTGAATCTGACTGGGTTAGGAATTTACGAACTGATACCCAAAAGACGCACACGATGGGGGATCTTGTGCCGGATTTCAGTAGTGTGAAACGGTAAAAACAATGATGTAAATCTCAAATTGTAAACATTTTGACTAGCCGTAAATATTCCACTGCCATATTAAACCCTGATGTCACCCAAGTGAAACATGATGAAAATATAACACTTACGAAATCCATTCTCATTCGCTTTGAGGGTTGTCCATTAGATTTTATATGGCCTCTGCCTGCGCTTGCCGTCGGGGTTGATGATGAACCTGGTCTCACCGGTGTATGTATCGATGGGTCTGGTTCTGCTTCTGACAGGTTATCAGATACCAATGATCCATCATCGGTAAAGCCTCCGCTGTCAGAGTCACATGAGCTGCTTGATAGTAGTTTGGAACCACTTGCTTGTCTGGCATCATCACTAGCCTGTCAAATCAACATGGATAATTTTAGAGCTATTATACTCTTAGGTAGGCATCGAACAACTGCATGATCGCGCTTTTCTGGTGTTTCACTGCGGTTTTTTATAATCTCCGTCAGCTACGCAAAATTTCAATGTCTGAATAAAAAATGAAGCATTTTCTGTCGAAATTAAATGTATGATGTTTAGGATTTTTTAAATTACGAAACTTGATCTATTTATGCCTTTATAAACCAGGTACAAAATCATTTCTGTGCGTCCAAAACATTGTGATCGCCAGGTAGAGCAGTCAGCTTTATTTTTTATTTCTCACACGAAAACCTCCACAGTGTTCTGTCTTCGCGTATACACGGCCCAGCTTCGCTTCCATACAAATTTACGGCATGTGTCATAATGTTGTGATTACGATAGTACAAACAAGCGCAGTGCAGTCCAGCCGGCCAGTGCAGGTAAGATGACATGGGGCCTACGGGAGGGTTTATTGCAATTGCTCAATTGGAATACACCCAACAGTGCTAGTTCGCTACTTTATTGGGTAATATCTTACGATATTTGGAGTGATTTTAATGGGAATTTTTAACATAAAAAGGGAGCCAATCTATGTGTATTTTCAAGTGCGTTTTACAGTGCGTTTTTTGCATAAAATTCGGCCGCGATTTTGCGTTTTTGAAAAATTGTGGTGCTTTTTTTTGGCTCCTGAAATCGTGCATTTGTCCGATGCCTACTATTTATTATGTTACAGAATAAGATGATATAGCCATGGCTGTGTTTAATTGCTCTGGCTTCCTTTGCCTTTGTATCAACAGTCCTTCAAGCCATTAATGTCTGATTCTCAAGAATATTAATGTGCACTCTTTTGCTTTTTAACTGTTAGTTTTCATACATAGTGTACTTTGCAGGCACTTTCTAGCAATTCCACTATCAGTCAGGACCAATTGGCAGTCAAGATTACCTGGGCATGTCACTATAACTCATGTACATGTACTATACACTTGATTGTTGTACACAAATTAGACCATTTGCCGCATGTAAAAGAAAACAACATGAATTACTAGTCCATATATATTCTTATTGAAACTCCTGTGCAACTTGATTGTTGTTATCAACACCATGGGTCAGTAACATGAAGCCAGTGAGCCAGGTCCGGCCTGTGATCATGAGGAATCAGGCCAGTGGGCTTATTTGATCCGGTTTGCAATTGGTCGCCTGGTCGGGGGTGTGCCATGTCAGACTAAAAACCCATATCCATTTCTGGGGGTCATTTCTAAGGAAAAGGGTACCCATGTACAGTATAATGATGTTCCCTCAAATGTGGATCTGTTTCATAAAATACAGACACATAACTAGACTCTAGCGGACTGCTAGGTTGCATATTCTTATTATATTATTATGGCCGTTGTTTTGAATTTTGACTTCAAAATTCAAGCAAGTGAGAGAGTGAGAGACCCATGTGTATCTTGGGGCCAAACTGCTTACTTCCAAATTGTATACTCATATTATGCGAGTACCCCCCCCCCCCCTTTAATATGCGACCTCCCATGATTTCATTTGTAAAATATCCAAGATAACAAGGCCTATGGCCACCAAAAGTCTGTTGACCCCTGGTCAGACGGTCTACACATTGAATATGGTTCTCATCAACATTCCTTCTGTACTAAATAATGACAACTTACTATATGAGGAATGATGAAACACTGCAGTCATTCGAGTTGGTAAAGCCCTGGTTGACACAAGTAGCCACGATTTTTACTCTGGAAAGTGTTGCTGGTGGCAGCTTGTACCCACATTATAACTGCACTGTACATGAAATTGGGAATGCACTTTGACTAGGGATCGGACAAATGCGCGATTTTCAAGACCAAAAAACGCACCTTAAATTAACAAAAAACGCAAAAAACGCAATCGAAATGGCAAAAAAACGCATTAAAAAAACGCACTTACGTAACGTTACTTATGACCTGTCTATGCACGTGTAACAGCGCTGTTTTTTTAGCATTTCAATCCCAGTTAAAAAGTCACGAAAAGAACGAAGAAAATGGGAATAATTATGACGTAAACTAGCTATCAGTTTACATTTTTTTGCGTATTCCGCCGGTAGGTCAGTGCGCTGCCGAAAGTCTGAATTGCGACAGGCATGTTCGTCTCTACAATAATTTTTATTGCTATTATTATTTTAAGCTGAATGGTCTCCAAACTTTAAAGAAGAAAAACTGGAAAAAATAATCATATTTCTTCTAAAACACGAACTTAAGTCTTAAAAGCTGTTTTTAAGTTGTAAGTTTTGTTGTTTTTATTTTATATCACTCTTATTGTTGCTGTGTAGTTTTTTACTTAATCGGAAATTTAATGAGGCAGCGAGATCGTGGGTCAGGAGCCATGTTGTTACGATACAGAGTTACAAATGACCAGTGAAAGCACATGGAAATTGAAAAATATGGGCAGCGGTGCCACTTCAAATTTACAACTTTTTGTGTAATTTTCAGTGAGAAGAAAATCCCTCAAAATATTAATAATTAACCAAAATAATAGTTAGAAATAATACATCTATTAAAATGCTAAATTTATAAAAACTCTGAAATTTATCGCCTGAAACAACAACAACAACAACCATGCAATTTCAGAAACTTTGGTCTACGACTCTAGGTGGCAACATCCTTGGGTGTTTACTGATTAAGCAATAGCGAGACACCCTCCCGGCGAATTGCGCAATTCCATATTTCTTTGCTGTGTAGGTATGAGAAACATACAGTGTTAGCCAATGAACGTACAATAAAGTTTACTGTGTGAAGAGACAATGACATTATGACTATGCATACATGTATCCAGCTGATGTACACTTGACTTATTCACTGTATTCCCACCATTGCTGTAATATTTTATTCACGAAACTTTTTGGATTTATAATCATCCGATTTTGTCGGGAGTACAGCCACTGGGATAATACGGTTAGAATGCCCGATGAGTTCTCTTCCAGGATATATCATTTAGTGCTTGCATTGGATAAGAGAAGTTTTCTTATGAAATGAATAAAAAAAACTGTTGTTTCTAATTACCGTGTGCATAATTTGTTGCTCGCTCGCTGTGGTCGCTAGTTACAGTAGGAGTGTGGGACTGTATGTAGCTCGATCTAATTCTAACGTTAGGCCGTGCCATTTTACGATGTTGGATTATTTACGGGACCTAGTTTCACAGAAAATATTTGTGGGGTGATTTGTAAAACAACGCTCAGAACAAAATTAAATAATGCATTACTCAGAATGAATTCTCAATGACTTAATCTGGGCATAAAAAAATACATTTTTTGGTGAATTTAAAAAAAAAACGCAATAAATCTTAAAAAAACGCAATAAACCTCAAAAAACGCAATAAACCTCAAAAAACGCAAATTGCGCCGCAAAAAACGCAATCGCGCATTTGTCCGATCCCTAACTTTGACATCTACTGTATAACAAAGTCCATCTATCCGATAATGTGACGTGGAGAAATTAGGAACTTCGAGCAATTCCTCCCCTTCACTGCATGCAGAGGGTGAAAGTCGAGTAGGTCTTTGACACCAACGAATACGATGTCCTTGGCACCCAGTGGCTCTACAACATAAGCATGGTAGTGCCTAGAGAACTGCACAGTGTGCCATAGTTCACACATGAAAGTTGCAATAGACTCATAAGCAAATATCTGTATTATCTTTGCAAAAACTGGAAGACCATCTTCTTTCCCCACGACTACCATCAGATATTTACGATACTCCACGCCATGGAACCGGCACCACTTACAGACAAAAATTTCATCGTACAGTGCCATGTGCATATTTCGGGCAATCACAGCACCATTGTCAAGAGAGGCGATGATAACAGTTTCTCCAGGTCCGACCTCTAGTGGTTCACTTCCAAAAGCTTTCTTGGACAGGATATTGAAACATAGCAACATCTGATTCCGATAGGCAAGAGTTTTTGCTATGTTTTGGAAGTTGCACACTATGTGTGATAGTCGCCGTGAGAAATTGTGGAATGCCTCAAACCTCATCACCCATAAGTGAATTAGTGGCCCATTCAGGCGGATTGCAGAGGGGTAATGCGTCATGAAGTGATGCTTGGGTTTCAGGTGTCTTTCGGGAAATAATTCCAGGAAAAGTTGGTGGTGGTCACTGATGAGTTCAGAAAGATACTTAGTATCCCCATTGCTAATAATTGGTGAGAAGATTATGTCAAGGCAATCCAGTAGTGCCAAAAGCAATTCCCAATGCTCATCTCCTTCGGGTACAAGATCTCCAAGCATTACTGCAACATGACGGATTAGGCACCACATCTGGGCTGCGTTCTGTCCTGGGGCCCCATCTGGAGAGCGAAGAGCATTCGCAGTGAATGGTACTGGCTTGTTGCGCTTATCAGGAATGCCATAATTAAAGCTAGTGACCCTTGCATTCAGTTCATTCAAGGTTAAGAGTTCTTTGTGGATCAGTTGTTGTAAAACTAACTTCAACTCTAGTGGACAAACTCCTTCAAGGATATCATGCATGATGTCTGGCGAACGACTGTTTATAACATGGAAATGTGAGATGTCATTTAGAGCACATGGCGACTTGACTCCTGTCTGCTGTAAGTCATCTTGGGCGACATCAGCTTGATAGTTCTCCAAGGTCCTGAGAAGACCCTGTTGCTCTTTTACAGATGTCCTGATAGCATCCCGATGCAGCTTGCACACCCTACAGAGATAGTTAGCTGTGAAACCACCTGCAAATCCAAATAGTGAATGGATTCCCAAATTGTCACCAACAATTTGTCCTATTGCTTCACGTTACCATTAAAGAAGTTTGTCACAATGTGCAATCCATCAGCAATGAGTTCATTGATATCTTGGATGAATTGAGCAAACACAGCACCATATCCATACAAACTGGCATCACCGGAGTTGAAAAGCATGAGCAACAACATGTTGGACAATGTTGATCTATACTTTGGTGGCAGATTAGCAATTGTGAAGTACACTGCCCCCAGTTTATGGATACCAGCCTTTGGACTAAGAGGGTTGGACACCTCAAAGTCATCCACATACAGAATCAGTTTGATGGTGGCAGAAGATGACAACAGGGGACTCTCACGGCAGAACGATCCATCCTGGAAGTCCCTTAAGAGACCATCTTCACTCATCATGTGGGTAGATGATATTTTGAGGACATCGGTCTCTTCCAGGATCATCTTCATGAGCGGCTTTATTGGGATGTACTGAAAGGTGACTGTTTTCATATGTTGCTGTACATTACCAGTTGAAGGATTGTTCACTGGATAATATGCCACGCCCATGGGCAGTTCTTCTGCAGCAACAAAAGCTTTGCAGTTTTGGAAAAATTTACGTTGCTTGTACTGGCTCCCAACATTCCTGAAGGGATGTGAAACTCCATCAATATCTGTCAACAAGGCTTGCAAGTGCTGGTCATCATGGGGAATGCCTACAGTGGTGGCAAATTGTTTCACTCTCTGCATCATGAAAGAGGACATGTCATTAATCAAGTCTGATGCTTGTTCCACAACCTGTGTAACAGTGGAGTGTACTGTACTACTAGATGCTAGTAAACCTGCAACAAGCATTGCTGCACGGTTTTCAACTTCCTCTGTAGTCAATTCATCCCATAGCTCGCCTTCTGGCTCATCTGGTTCAACCTCATCGTGGTCAGCATCCAAATTGTCTGCGGGAACATCTGCAAAATCAGCATCAGGTGGTGCTGGCACCGGCACGTGTACAGGAACATCATCGTTGTCATAGTTGTGAGTGCCCAAATGTTTGCGAAAGGCAGCAGTCCGTCCTGAAAACGATCTTTCACATCCATTTTGACCACAAGCGATGCTTTTGGTGAAAACATGCCCATTAATTAGGTGATGGGCAATTCGCAGATGCCACAACAATGCTTTTGGCGACCCATTTATGACAATTCCACATTGTGAGCAAACGAAACCCATATTGAACAAGATACAAGTCAGTACAAGTCACAAATCAAGTTCACATACAGTACAGTATAAATGGGATAAAAGCATTCTACAGGAACAATGTTTCCAGGGTAGCTGACATGATCTATAACAAGAAAACAAAACAGAACACTGTTAAGTTCATGTTTTGTGACTCATGTCAGCTGTATTCTTGGCCTGTTTGCAAGTTTCAAATTGTGGGTGATGACAACATCATTTTTTCGGTCATACGTTTGCAGTCTGTTAAAGTATACCTGTAGCCTTAAAAATATTGAAGGTTCGGGTGGAATATCACATTAGGGTTGGATGGTACTGTGAATTTTGAGCACCGGTATTACCGACAATACAATACCGGTATCGGGTACAATACCGGTATTTCACAGTGTTTTTTTTTGGGGGGGGGGGGGTGTAGGTTTCACACAGCCCCTAACGTAACTAGGCCAAATATGTAATATTTTTAATGTTTCAAATCGGTCACAAGGAAATTCTATGGTTTGAAGAAAAATTCCATGTATTGTCAAGCTTGCAGCATAACATAATCTGATGTTAGGCATAATTTACTGTGCAGTGAACCATGATCAGCACTCCATAACAAATGATCATGGTGAGGGGGCTAAAGACTAACCTTCAGTAACTTCAGTTCCTTTTTTAACTTTAATCGAGGTCCAACAGCAGGAATTAGTTCCTTCAAGCATTCAATCTCATCTTCAAGGAGATAGAATCCTTCTCTATCTATCTCATTCTCTGTTGAGCAAGGAAGAGAAGAATTAACAAATATTTTAGCAGAATGGTCATAACAAACAAAATTGGGACCATATAATTTTTGTTATACTTATAGCCTAGGCCCTAGGCCTAGGCCTAAAACTTTTTTTTTACTTAGGCCCCTAGGCCTACTTCAGTAATTTGAAAAATTGTCAGAGATAAGAAAGAATGAAAATTCATGATTGAAAATGAAGTCAATTCTCTGGATGGGCCTGATGTGTACATTCATGCGTATTAAAACCAAAGGATTGTGTACGCCTACGCACATTTGTTAACCCTTTCCAGGCCAACTACGTAATAATATGGGCTACTCATATTACCGCTGCTAGCCAAATACGTAATAATACGTGTTTCCACTTGCTCCTCTTCTACCTCCCATAGCTCTGTGATAGTTTATCCGATTTGCACAGAATCACCATAGCGCGATAGTAGACAATTTCAGCATTAGTGGATACATTGACACCTAGTCTCTCTAGTGCACCAGTCAGGCTGTAAATGCTTGCTGACTTCAACCAGAACCTGCTTCAACTCGGAAGTGAAATCTTTGGTCGCATGTTACGTTCTTTGGCCATGTGTTTCGGCAATCTTACGGTATTGAATGATGGAAAATAGTAGTAGTGAGCGAGATTCAAGTGGAAGTAGCGAGCCTAGCGGTGATGAATCAGAGAACTTTGACGAAAATAACTTTGATTTGGACACCCTTATCAGATGATTCCGGCGACAATTCATCAGATTCTGATGTAGTTTTTAGTGTAGGTTTTGTGCATACCAGTTCCGCGAAAAAACGGAAAGTTGGGGATGATAGCTTCGATGTGGAGGGTGGAGAGGAAAACGCGACACAGGGAGGACCAGGTGAGTCTGAAAGCAGTGATGACGAACGATCTGAGCAAATTAGGGCTGGGCCTAGGAGATCCAATGTTGACCAACAGGCAACAGGGCCCCGGGGCCCGTGGTAATCAAACACTTACAGTTAGGCCTATAAATGTGCTAAGCAAGGCTTTAGGCAGCCGGACGCGCGGCCGTGTTTGGCACGGCCTAACTAACAAAAAACACGGCCTATAATCCCTAACACGGCCTTACTATATTGTACCAAGCCGTGCTAAATTGAGTTGTTCAAAAATAAATATATAAATATATAATAACGAAAAAACACAGCTGCCGTTACTACTTGCACAAAATTATGGAATTCACAGAAAAACTATGTACATTCTTCATACACCGAGCGTCGAGCGATGTGACATTTCTCAAAAATGTTACCACGTGCGTAATAAAAATACAAAGAGTCCCGGATACAACAACATACGGCAAGGCCTAACTGTACCATGAAAAACAAAATCGCGAGTGGCGATGTAAATTTTTTGCTCGACGACCAACACGAAGTTAACCCCCGTTGATATAGTGTGTAGTTTCCCTCGATCAAGAAACAGACACTGTTGCATATGATAGATCACAGTCCAAATCTGTATATATCACCCATCACCAGTTGGAGTGGCTCGTTTTTTTTCCCCGGTTAGGATGGGTTTTTTTGTACGGAGATAAACCAACTTCAGCAACCAATTAAAAGTTGTGTATATAAATCATCTGGCCTCGCGGATTGGAATGTTAAGAGATCCGCTGGGAGATTCCAGGACGGAACACATAAAATTCGCAAGGTATGGTACTATTATTTACTAAGCCAAGCTATAGGCCGAATTTTTATCGAGTCGAACAGTGTCAGTCGGAGACATTTTTTTCGTAACGAGAAGTCCAGAACGCAGGCTTGCAAAATGAAACGGACTATGCTTCACTTTTTTACTAAGGTATGGTATAATTTATGTCTAAAAGATGGGGTCACTGAGCGGTTAGAACAACTCATTCTAACCGAAGTATGTAGGCTGAAAGTACCGGTTAGGTGATGCTATTTTCATGGCGCAATGCATAACTTTACGTCCTTTTGTAGGTCTAGGGCCCAGGCTAGGCCAAGCAAGCCACCTGTCGATTTAACGATAGATAGTTTATTAGAGGTTGGTGGACGAAATTTTATTGTTGCTTGTCAACCGACGTAAGTTTGCGCACTTTACCGCCCCAAAGATAGCAATAGGGTACTAAATGCTTAGCCTAAACTGGGAGCCTAACTTCGAAAAACGGTTAACCTTCACTCATTCAGGCTGTTTTGCTGACTGAATTTAATTTTTGTAGTACAGTTTGAATACCTTTATGTACCTGTGTTGTAATTATGTGAAATAATTAAAGATTTTCTGTGGTAGGTTTAAACTACTTTCGCGCAGTTTATGGTGTGCAAACTGACAACGGGCGCGATAAAAATTGATTTTGTTGCTGGTTTTATAATTTCAACCGGACATGGCTCAATGATATTTTAAAGAATGTGAATTGGTGCATTGGAAATAGTGGAGTTTCTTCTCGACGTTTTATTTTCTTTTAATAAATTAATAAGTTATGAGACAAGTAAAATGCAAAGAGCAAAATAAAAAAATTGCAGTTTACATAAAAATATGTTACGATTCATTATTATTTAAAGTTGTTTTTTAACATCTTAAGCCATGACAAAGCCTTTACCTGTACTAGTGTACTATAATTTACTATACATACATTTTTGACAGAGGTCAACATTTAAGACAAGGTAATTTCTTTTAAAACCTTTTATTCATTTTATGTACAGTATGTCTTATTTCTTGCTAAAACTAATATTGCTCCCCAAAAAATTGCACTTTCAGAGCACATTTTAACGCCATCTCAGGCCTGTAAAGTGCACCAAATCGCTTCATTTCCAGGGTGCTTCGCCCCTGGACCCCACAAGGGGCCCTAAGCGGGCCCCTTGACCCCACGCTATTGCGCAAAGCGTTCAACAAGTGCAACACCCTGCTTTCCATAAACCACACCCTACCACTGCCAGTACCAGCACAATCCTACCTAAAGCCCTGGTGCTAAGTGCAACATCAGTATAATTTTGTCCACCATTTTTAATTTCGGCGGCCATCTTGGATTGGTGTGACATCATTTACTAGGCCTAGCTCATTTTCACCTCCAGAAATGGAAAGACAAGGTCTTTATCTTCAAAAATGATGTAGGCCTAGGCCTAGACCTCGAATGAATCCAAGCAACCAATTTTTTTCTATAAATAATTTCCTGAAACTGTTTGACAGTATTAAAATATTTGAAAAGTGCTCTGGCTAGCCAATGCACACTGTACATGTTAGGGCTGGCCTGGAAAGGGTTAATGGAGGCCCTAACGTAACGTTAGGCTAGGCCTACAACTCAAGTGCTTTACTGTGTGTAGCCTACACTTGTTGCAGCAACAAGTAAGTACGGCAACAACGTTAGGCTAGGCGTTCGGCCTAGCGCCGCTCTAATGTTTATAAAAAATTACCTTGAAAGGCTGGCAGGAATCTCTCTAGGCCCCACTCACGAAGTTTTTCTTCAACGAAATCCATGAACTTCAAAATTTCGGAGAAACACAAGCTACAACAACACCGAACGAACACGAAAAAACAGGATAACGGCGGGTGATACAGTCGTCTAAAGTTAGGGCTGATATACAGTTGCCGCGTAAATGCAGTTAAATTCTACCGACGCGACACATACATATGCTGCAGGCCAACATCTGCATACACGTGATATAAACAAGCCAATCATACCTCTAAACGAGTTATTGAACCGTAAACGTTTGAACTGGTTTGAAAATGATCCTTGAGGGATGAACAGAACCGGGGTCAATATGAACCGAATCGGTTCGAAATATTCTGAACCGGGAAAAGGTTCAAAAAATTGAACCGGCCTTTATTAGAGTGTATGTAAAAGCGCAATAAAATGGCTGAAAAACTTCGAACTAATCACACGGTCGCATTTACCCTACCTCCCTTCCCCTTCCCCTCTTTCATGGGTAACTCTAGCCCAACCATCTGTTCTGAATCGTTCGAGCGTCTCGTATGCGGAAAAAGGTAAAGGAAAGCTACCAGGGGCGTTGTGGGTAGAGGCGGGGGTTGCGACCAATTTAATACCCTATTAGTTTTCGAGCATAACAGTATTCACGCTGGCTAATTATTAGTTTAGTTTAGTTACCCAAGGATCAGGAAGCTTTACAGTAGCTTATTTGAGAACCTATCCGTGATATATCATGGATGAACACCGGTTTACTTCAAGCCTTCTATTTTCAATAATTGTTCAGAGGGTAAAGAGGCAGGGGTGTGAATTCTCTCCCATTCCTGCTCCCGGGACCGCCTTTTAAAGTCCCCATCAACTTTTTTTCGATACTTTGGAACCACTGACCCTCACTTCACAAACTTATTAAACACTCTGGTTAAGCAAGTAAACAACTGAGTATAGTTATCTGCTTGAAGGCTACATTGATTACTTACTACAAAAGCTATGTTAATGTGACAGTCAAAATTTGCATTTCTAATTAGATACAGGTTTCTTGTATTTCTCCTTAACGTTGAAATAAGCAAAACTTCCCTTAAGGAGAAATACAAACATGTATTCGTAGTACAGAATTATGGTTACGGTGGGAGGATTGAGTGTTAGAGTAATTTCTCCGGGTACGAAACATATGGTATGTAATAAAATTTGATGATGAATGAAAATAATCAATAATATAAACTATGATAAGTTTAATATTATTTATTATATCATCAGACTGTAAGGAGCCTATATAAAAGCGCAATAAAATGGCTGAAAAACTTCGAACTAATCACACGGTCGCACTTACCCTACCTCCATTCCCCCATCTCCCTTCCCCTCTTGCATGGGTAACTCTAGCCTTACCATCTGTTCTGAATCGTTCGAGCGTCTCGTATACGGAAATAGGTAAAGGAAAGCTACCAGGGGCGTTATGGGTAGGGGCGGGGGTTGCGACCACTTTAATACCCTATTAGTTTTCGAGCATAACAGTATTCACTCTGGCTAATTATTAGTTTAGTTTAGTTACCCAAGGATCAGGAAGCTTTACAGTAGCTTATTTGAGACCCTATCCGTGATAGATCATGGATGAACACCGGCTTTCTTCAAGCCTTCTGTTTTCGATAAATGTTCAGAGGGTAAAGAGGCAGGGGTGTGAATTCTCTCCCATTCCTGCTCCCAGGACCGCCTTTTAAAGTCCCCATCAACTTTTTTTCGATACTTTGGAACCACTGACCCTCACTTCACAAACTTATTAAACACTCTGGTTAAGCAAGTAAGCAACTGAGTATAGTTATCTGCTTGAAGGCTACATTGATTACTTACTACAAAAGCTATGTTAATGTGACAGTCAAAATTTGCATTTCTAATTAGATACAGGTTTCTTGTATTTCTCCTTAACGTTGAAATAAGCAAAACTTCCCTTAAGGAGAAATACAAACATGTATTCGTAGTACAGAATTATGGTTACGGTGGGAGGATTGAGTGGTAGAGTAATTTCTCCGGGGACAAAACATATGATATGTAATAAAATTTGATGATAAATGAAAATAATCAATAATATAAACTATGATAAGTTTAATATTATTTATTATATCATCAGACTGTAAGGAGCCTATATAAAAGCGCAATAAAATGGCTGAAAAACTTCGAACTAATCACACGGTCGCATTTACCCTACCTCCCTTCCCCTTCCCCTCTTTCATGGGTAACTCTAGCCCAACCATCTGTTCTGAATCGTTCGAGCGTCTCGTATGCGGAAAAAGGTAAAGGAAAGCTACCAGGGGCGTTATGGGTAGAGGCGGGGATTGCGACCACTTTAATACCCTATTAGTTTTCGAGCATAACAGTATTCACTCTGGCTAATTAAAGTTTAGTTTAGTTACCCAAGGATCAGGAAGCTTTACAGTAGCTTATTTGAGAACCTATCCGTGATAGATCATGGATGAACACCGGCTTTCTTCAAGCCTTCTGTTTTCGATAAATGTTCAGAGGGTAAAGAGGCAGGGGTGTGAATTCTCTCCCATTCCTGCTCCCAGGACCGCCTTTTAAAGTCCCCATCAACTTTTTTTCGATACTTTGGAACCACTGACCCTTACTTCACAAACTTATTAAACACTCTGGTTAAGCAAGTAAGCAACTGAGTATAGTTATCTGCTTGAAGGCTACATTGATTACTTACTACAAAAGCTATGTTAATGTGACAGTCAAAATTTGCATTTCTAATTAGATACAGGTTTCTTGTATATCTCCTTAACGTTGAAATAAGCAAAACTTCCCTTAAGGAGAAATACAAACATGTATTCGTAGTACAGAATTATGGTTACGGTGGGAGGATTGAGTGGTAGAGTAATTTCTCCGGGGACAAAACATATGATATGTAAAAAAATTTGATGATAAATGAAAATAATCAATAATATAAACTATGATAAGTTTAATATTATTTATTATATCATCAGGAATGTGAGGGGTTCATATAAAAGCGCAATAAAATGGCTGAAAAACGTCAAACTTCTCACACGGTCGCACTTACACTACCTCCATTCCCCCTTCTCCTCTTTCATGGGAAACTCTAGCCCAAAAATCTGTTCTGAAACGTTCAAGCGTCGCGTATACGAAATTAGGTAAAAGAAAGCTACCAGGGGCGTTGTGGGTAGAGGCGGGGGTTGCGACCAATTTAATACCCTATTAGTTTTCGAGCATAACAGTATTCACTCTGGCTAATTATTAGTTTAGTTTAGTTACCCAAGGATCAGGAAGCTTTACAGTAGCTTATTTGAGAACCTATCCGTGATAGATCATGGATGAACACCGGTTTACTTCAAGCCTTCTATTTTCAATAATTGTTCAGAGGGTAAAGAGGCAGGGGTGTGAATTCTCTCCCATTCCTGCTCCCAGGACCGCCTTTTAAAGTCCCCATCAACTTTTTTTTCTCGATACATTGGAACCACTGGCCCTCACTTCACTAACTTAGTAATCACTCTGGTTAAGCAAGTAAGCAACTGAGTATAGTTATCTGCTTGAAGGCTACATAGACTATTTACTACAAAAGCTATGTTAATGTAACAGTCAAAATTTGCATTTCTAATTAAATACAGGTTTCTTGTATTTCTCCTTAACGTTGAAATAAGCAAAACTTCCCTTAAGGAGAAATACAAACATGTATTCGTTGTACAGAATTATGGTAACGGTGGGAGGATTGAGTGTTAGAGTAATTTCTCCGGGGACAAAACATATGATATGTAAAAAAATTTGATGATAAATGAAAATAATCAATAATATAAACTATGATAAGTTTAATATTATTTATTATATCATCAGGAATGTGAGGGGTTCATATAAAAGCGCAATAAAATGGCTGAAAAACGTCAAACTTCTCACACGGTCGCACTTACACTACCTCCATTCCCCCTTCTCCTCTTTCATGGGAAACTCTAGCCCAAAAATCTGTTCTGAAACGTTCAAGCGTCGCGTATACGAAATTAGGTAAAGGAAAGCTACCAGGGGCGTTGTGGGTAGAGGCGGGGGTTGCGACCAATTTAATACCCTATTAGTTTTCGAGCATAACAGTATTCACGCTGGCTAATTATTAGTTTAGTTTAGTTACCCAAGGATCAGGAAGCTTTACAGTAGCTTATTTGAGAACCTATCCGTGATATATCATGGATGAACACCGGTTTACTTCAAGCCTTCTATTTTCAATAATTGTTCAGAGGGTAAAGAGGCAGGGGTGTGAATTCTCTCCCATTCCTGCTCCCGGGACCGCCTTTTAAAGTCCCCATCAACTTTTTTTTCTCGATACATTGGAACCACTGGCCCTCACTTCACTAACTTAGTAATCACTCTGGTTAAGCAAGTAAGCAACTGAGTATAGTTATCTGCTTGAAGGCTACATTGATTACTTACTACAAAAGCTATGTTAATGTGACAGTCAAAATTTGCATTTCTAATTAGATACAGGTTTCTTGTATTTCTCCTTAACGTTGAAATAAGCAAAACTTCCCTTAAGGAGAAATACAAACATGTATTCGTAGTACAGAATTATGGTTACGGTGGGAGGATTGAGTGGTAGAGTAATTTCTCCGGGGACAAAACATATGATATGTAATAAAATTTGATGATAAATGAAAATAATCAATAATATAAACTATGATAAGTTTAATATTATTTATTATATCATCAGACTGTAAGGAGCCTATATAAAAGCGCAATAAAATGGCTGAAAAACTTCGAACTAATCACACGGTCGCATTTACCCTACCTCCGTTCCCCTTCCCCTCTTTCATGGGTAACTCTAGCCCAACCATCTGTTCTGAATCGTTCGAGCGTCTCGTATACGGAAAAAGGTAAAGGAAAGCTACCAGGGGCGTTATGGGTAGAGGCGGGGATTGCGACCACTTTAATACCCTATTAGTTTTCGAGCATAACAGTATTCACTCTGGCTAATTAAAGTTTAGTTTAGTTACCCAAGGATCAGGAAGCTTTACAGTAGCTTATTTGAGAACCTATCCGTGATAGATCATGGATGAACACCGGCTTTCTTCAAGCCTTCTGTTTTCGATAAATGTTCAGAGAGTAAAGAGGCAGGGGTGTGAATTCTCTCCCATTCCTGCTCCCAGGACCGCCTTTTAAAGTCCCCATCAACTTTTTTTCGATACTTTGGAACCACTGACCCTTACTTCACAAACTTATTAAACACTCTGGTTAAGCAAGTAAGCAACTGAGTATAGTTATCTGCTTGAAGGCTACATTGATTACTTACTACAAAAGCTATGTTAATGTGACAGTCAAAATTTGCATTTCTAATTAGATACAGGTTTCTTGTATATCTCCTTAACGTTGAAATAAGCAAAACTTCCCTTAAGGAGAAATACAAACATGTATTCGTAGTACAGAATTATGGTTACGGTGGGAGGATTGAGTGGTAGAGTAATTTCTCCGGGGACAAAACATATGATATGTAATAAAATTTGATGATAAATGAAAATAATCAATAATATAAACTATGATAAGTTTAATATTATTTATTATATCATCAGACTGTAAGGAGCCTATATAAAAGCGTAATAAAATGGCTGAAAAAAATCGAACTAATCACACGGTCGCACTTACCCTACCTCCCTTTCCCCATCTCCCTTCCCCTCTTTCATGGGTAACTCTAGCCTTACCATCTGTTCTGAATCGTTCGAGCGTCTCGTATACGTAAATAGGTAAAGGAAAGCTACCAGGGGCGTTGTGGGTAGAGGCGGGGGTTGCGACCAATTTAATACCCTATTAGTTTTCGAGCATAACAGTATTCACTCTGGCTAATTATTAGTTTAGTTTAGTTACCCAAGGATCAGGAAGCTTTACAGTAGCTTATTTGAGAACCTATCCGTGATATATCATGGATGAACACCGGTTTACTTCAAGCCTTCTATTTTCAATAATTGTTCAGAGGGTAAAGAGGCAGGGGTGTGAATTCTCTCCCATTCCTGCTCCCGGGACCGCCTTTTAAAGTCCCCATCAACTTTTTTTCGATACTTTGGAACCACTGACCCTCACTTCACAAACTTATTAAACACTCTGGTTAAGCAAGTAAACAACTGAGTATAGTTATCTGCTTCTAAACATTGTCTCGAAGCTGCTAAAAGAGGTAATAGGGTCTTAGGTATGGTCAAGATAAACTTCAGTTTTCTGAAAGAGGATATAGTTGTTAGGCTTTATAAGCAGTTGGTTAGACCTCATCTGGAGTATGCTGTGCAGGCTTGGAACCCATATTTTGCTAAGGAAGTACTGGTACAGGCCCAGAGGAGAGTTACTAGGATGATTAGTTCCTTAAAGGGTGTTCCTTATTATAGGCGGTTACAACTATTGAATCTAACCACATTGGAGCTTAGGAGGTTACGTGGTGACTTGATTCAGGTTTTCAAGATTATGTATGGTTTTGACAATTTATCCAGAGGTCATAGTCTTAAACTTCAAAAGTCACAAAGTAGGATTAATAATCGGCATAACTTTTTTTTAATAGGGTTGTGAATGAGTGAAACGGTTTGCCTGAGAAAGTTGTACTTGCAAGTAGTGTGAAAGGGTTTTAGAATGCTTTGGACAAGCACTTTAAGCATTGTAATCGGGTCTGAATGTTTGTGTCTTCAGTTTTTTTCCTTCTCTCCTATAGGGTCCTTGATGAGGACTTGAGTGTCCCTCCTGATCCTTTTTTTTCTGCTAAACCAAACTAAACTAAATCTTACATTAATACCCACTGTAGGTTAGGACCAGCAATCTTCTATACCCCACCCCATTTGTGCCACCGCAATGTGTACATAACCTTCACATGTTACAGGACACAGCCACTGTGCCCCTCCTTAATATGTTAGTCCACCTGCCAACAAATTTGATATTTCTGTCTAAAGGCCTGATAAGATGTATTTGAGAAGAAGGCTACGTGCTCGATCGTCACAGTATTTACCACTGACTAATGTTAATTAGTCGAGATATAGAACACAATCATGATAATTTCACTTATATTCCAAATTCATCATTAAGTGCATGTGTCGTACCATTGTCCTTTAAACATTAAAAATTATCAATAGTGTCTTACCACAATTAATTGCTCCATTTGACTAGGATAATCAAATTATCAATAGTGTCTCCACGGTGAGTGCATCATACGTACCACAATTAATTCCTCCATTGTCCTTAAACAGTCATATTTCACTATTGTCTCCACAGTGAGTACATGTGTCGCACCATTTTAATTGCTTCATTATCCTTTAAAGTTATCAACTAACATATCCTTCCCACCATATGATCGTTGATGGCTAGGACTATCATGGCTAATACAAATTTACCCACGATGATTGGTGAGTTTCGACTGAATCTTCCTCGTTCATCCACGAATTTCAATCCTCCTGAACTTTACGCCATCAGTAATTAATTTCATCGTCTTAATCCAACATCAAACATTTAAAAACATAAAAAAAAAATTAATGATGACGGAAAACATGACAAAAAAGTCACTTCAGTCCATTTACTTTCCTTGACGGTTACGGTAACCTTTCGGGTGGGTGTACACTGACTCTAATAGTGGTATGGAACATGAAAACTATAACCTTCTTGGAAAAATATAACCTTCTTGGAAAAATAAACAGGTATCCATTTTTCTGCTGATTAACTTTGTAAAGTGAAAATTTGGAAACAAAAAATACATTTATCAGTTTAGAAAAACTTATAAATAGCTACAAAAGTTCATGTAGGTTATGTTAGGTTGAGTTTAAACTTGTACGAAAGTTTTAGTCACAAATCAAAATACCGATAATATTCTAATCTACTTCCCCAATGTGCATGGTTTTGGGTATCCTCACCAAGTTAGAAAAAATTAGTGAGTTGTTGAGGGCAATCCAAACATGACGTGGTCTTCCCTGGCATCGAATTGTATGTAACTTAATAGATAACAAAATGCTGAGTTCACATCCAGTCAATGAATAGCAGCTATCATGTAGGGTTCATGGTGCAACAGATAATGGGCGTACATACATACACACACTTAGGAAATTACTGAGACATAATGTACAACATTGTTTTTACATATGATTGTATTTCTGGACAATTCGATGCAATAACAAGCACCTCTGATGGAAAGACGTACGCATTCAAGAATGAATTAGTGATTCATTTGAACGACGCAGGTACGGATGTTGCCTCTGGGTATCCTAAACCCATATGTGAGGTCTTTCCCGGTCTTCCAACAAATCTCGACGCTGCAGTTTACTGGCCTAATGGAAAAACTTACTTCTTTAAGGTAAGTTGTAACCTGTAAGATATACTGTAGTTTAATAAAAGGGCGAGAGAGTCTTTCGTTTAATATCTACACCGCTTATTATAGAGGAGACACCGTCTACTACATGAGGTAATGGCATTTGCGTTTTATGTTTTAAGTAGTAATTAAATATAAGAATGTCACAAATCTTATGCATGTTATCGGAATGTTCGTTGATTTTATACCTTTGTGTAAGGGATGGTGCAATTTCGCAATAGCTGATGTGAATTCGTTTTTAAAACTGAACACACACAAGGGCGGGTGAAACATCTGCAACTGGTTTCACTCAAACATTTATCGTTATATACTATATATACAAGTCAAATATCACTTCAAATCATCGTTAGTGGTCTGTTCATATTTACAAATAAAGGGCACAAACATCAACATTCTCAACAACAGGTTTCAAAATCTCTCAGTTTCAACTTTCAAATACCAGTTTTCTTATCTCTGACAGGGAAATCAATACTGGCGTACATCTGGAACCACAATAGATAACGGTTACCCCATAAAAATTGCTGTTGGGTGGCCAGGACTACCAGACGACATTGATGCGGCCGTTGTTTGGGGAAGAAATGGCAAGGGATATTTCTTCAAAGGTGAGCCAACTCCTTCAGTACATCGAAATTTCAAACGAAATTTCATACATCATATCCGCCGGGTCTTAATGTAGCATGGATGTTTCGTTTATGTAAATGTTTTCATTACCTGTTTCTGGAAGACCAAAACAACTCATTTAAGGGTTTGATTCAGTGCACTTTTCGATGGTATGGCTACTCGCAGTTGACTGTTTGCGGAAATACCACACTACTTTAAACATGATAAATATCGATAGCCTATCGCTCACAGTAACTTTCTGCTTCCTTTTTTCTCTATCTTCTCTATTTCATGCCAGGAACAAAGTATTGGCGTTACCTTGTTGACCTCGACAGGACAGAACAAGGTAACTTAGATACTAATACATATTGGCCGGGTTACAATCAAGGTACTATAGATGCTGCCTTTCAATGGAGCAATGGTCGCACGTACCTCTTCAAGGATGAACTGTACTGGCGTTATAACGATTATAGAGTTGACTCTGGCTATCCATTGTGGACTACAAAGCATTGGTTGGGATGTCCAACCAATGGACCAACAATGCCACTGGATGACGTATGTGTACCGGACTCATGCACAGCTTCATCGGGTGCATCAGGTAAATCAAGTAAAAACTACTTTGATTCCGCATGACAAACAAGCTTTGGTCTTGCTAAGGTAACATACAGTTAAGTACTTCAGAAAATAACATTCATGTCACAACAACTAAACCTGTTCTCTTTACCTTTTTTGGACGATTACCTTTTTTGGACGATTACCTTAATGGCTTGGTCCATATCGTACCATGAACATGATATCAAACTCCATATCATGTTCATTGTCAGGCTTAGCTGTTTCATACCAAAGCCATGATTTCTGTTTAAATTGCTGTATAAACACCGAAGGCTCGTCATTTTGAAATGACCGTAACACTAATTTTACCAATAGGCCATATGTTATATTTTGATCGCTCCAGTGTCAGGAGTCAATATTATTTCAGCAAGTCATTAGTTCATTTTAGGGTGTCAAGTCAATGCCACTAACTTTCAATCCAATGCAACCTCTACTGGGACAAGCGTCACAATTCCATTGGAATCTTGGCTTCCAATTTGGTTTAGTCGAGTAATATCTCCGCACAGTACTGCAGTATATTTCTTCACTGCATTGCTACATCGCGGAAGATTTAATTGCGGCACCACCTTGCCCAGTATTTTTAATAGATATGCAATGTGATACTCATGTGGAAGACCGCTATCCCGGATTTTATCTAAAATCCTTAGAACGCGGTCTGCGAACCTGTAAAACAGCAATACAGTATGACGGATGAAATCTCCAATACTCCAACAATGGTATACATGCCCAAAAGTTGATGTAAAGGTGTGCAGCTTTCACAACAAAAGAGTTTGCATTTTGCTTCACGTATTGACATAAACATCAACCCGAGACCTCTTCTTAAGGCAAGTCGTCCTCCGAATTGTCTCATCGATGCACGATATAATAATAGTCGTCCTAAAAGGCAGTTATTTTGATGACGCAAGTAGCCACACATACATTTGAGAGAAGTCAAAAAGCTTACAACTTATATTTCAAGTCGGGTCGCTATCTTATTTACAGACCTAGCTCATGTTGGAATGTTTACACTTTGGAAGGGAAATTTCAAATGGGAAAACCATGAAACACCTCGAACATAGCCCTGGTTAATGTTTCTATCATTAATGTATCAATTACAAAGTTAAAGTTGAAGGTTTACAGTATGGTCACAAGTACAAAGCCTTCTGACACGACTTCACAACAATCACCCCTAGTAATGTGTAACTTGTTAAATTCAAACAGTCGCTCCCGGAGTACTATACTGTGCGCTACAACTATGGGTCCACAGACTGGCACACAACTTTATTTACAAGTTACCTCGCCTTTAAACACCTGGCGTGTAGAGGCAATAACTTGAACAGGACTGGAAACGCCATTCCATTGAGCGCAAGCCACTTTTACTCTACGCACACCCTTTTCATTACAGGTTGTGTTTCTGGAAATTTTGATGCCATAGCAAGAACCTTCAACGGCAATACGTACGCATTTAAAGACAACTTAGTTGTTCAGCTGAACAATATTGGTACAGATTTTGTCGCTGGATATCCAAAACCCATTTGTGATGTCTTTCCCGGGCTTCCAACAAAATTGGACGCCGCAGTTTATTGGCCTAATGGGAAGACTTACTTCTTCAAGGTAGGTTTTCAAGAAATGATAGAGAAGATAGCGACATCTGTTACATTTGATTTGCTCGTTCTTGTTTTTTTTTAACGTCTATACTTATAGTCAGCTAAACACAAACACAGTCGATAAATGTTGATAATATCAACCATAGTACTAAGTAGTGTTCTTGAGCTTTTGATATGAATATCTCTAGTCAGAGAATGCACAACAATTGAAATTATATCCTACATAATTAAGTTAAAACTACAGCTAAATGAATCACAGTACCAGTTTATGATATCAATTGCATTATTAAAGTATTATATCCCACCCCATTGTGAAACTGATACCTGCAGCATTAATTAATATCAACACAATAAGAACCATTAGTAATCAGCATAGGAAAAACAACAAAAATATGCAATACTTGTTTTTTTTTCTTCCCATCATTCATTCCATATCTTCTCATTTGACCCCTACATTTTGCGGGTCACTTTTTTTTTTTACTAGCCTTATATATACTTTACTGAAAGTTTTGCTGAAAAAATTGTAAATACGGAACAAAAAGAAATACGTCGAGATTGTTTCCACCCTCTTTTCTGAATGTCTGCAATTCATGTTATGGATCAAAAGTAGCATTAATATCGTAAACTCTTTCATTTTGGCAGATAAAAGTCTGTGAAGTTCATATCTTGATGTATACATCTGGTTACTGTTATGTGCACTTTGTTAATGAATAAACGGTTGGGACGACAAACGTCTCCAATGGACAGTTGACATTCGTGTGATTGGGCGAATTGAAGTGGTTTTAATATTTACGCCGGAAATTGAGATATGTCACATGCTTTCATGTTAACTGAAATTTATAAGTTCAGTTTTCTCGATTGTTAAGACATCTCAAAACTAATTGCAGACTGTTCTGCGATTCACGTAATTGTTATTTATTATCGCCTATCGAGCAGGTAGTCCTGTTTTCTGTACTTATTCATTTTCACAGGGATTCAGTTTACGCTGTACTAAACATGTTATTGTTTAAGCAAGCCACCTGTGACTCTTCCTATCTTTCACTCTGCTGCCTGCTCTGTGGTCAGATCAGTTTGAGCAAACTGTAACTTTATAGCACAGGAAGAGTTGGTGATAAACATACCTCCTTGACCACACATGAGGAGGGTTTCATGGTAATTGGAGATTCACACTTATTTCTCTTCACAGAGACCTGTGTTGTTTTTCACTATAGACATCATTCTGTTTTCAGCATTGTAGTAGGCAACACTGTATCCGCCTTACATACCATACACAGTTTCAGTAGCTAACGTTTTCGACCTGGCTCATTTATAATCTGTAAGTTTTTCTCTTTGTCTTATTTTTAGGTTAATTATTGTACAACTTTGCATAGCAGTCACATGTCAGTTAATTGAGATTGTTAATTAGACATAATTAATCAAATTGTTTTCCAATTAAGAAGTATTTAGCTTGATTGTAGGTTTGCACATAATTTGTTGTTTATTGATTATGGGCGACTCCTTAACTTTATATATTTACTTGTGACTTGAATAAGTTAATATTCATTTAGATATACTTGGGTTTTAATTACCTTAATCCCCTGTTCAAGTATGTTTATGCTCACATATTCATGTCCCTATCTGAGTTGCGTAATACTTACGTTACGTAATTGCAGTCCGTTGGGATAGATTGTTGTTACTAATTAATCATAATAGTTTTTGCTCATTTGATACTCTTTTTGATCGTTAGTAAACTTTATTAATTCTTCCTCTTAAGACAAGTTAAGAGAATTAATTAAACCCCAGAGTTATTCGACTCTCATCCTTTTTGACACACATTATAGTTATTCAGTGTAAAATACTGTACTGTGGTGAGCTTCATTTGACCTATGGCAAGTTCAAAGTTCACCGTTATAATCTTTCATTTTAAACATTCGTAGTGTTGTATTTTGCATCATTATTATTCAAGTTTATCATATCCTTTTATTTCAGTTTTACCGCGATAACATGAGTGAGGAATTTCAATACAGTTTACAGAAACGTACTCCTGTCTTTTTCTCGTCATTTCGCTGGTTAGCTAGCTGTCTAGTGTCGCATATCTAGACGCGTCTGCGAGGGCAGCACACAGACATCATAATTACATTTAGATATCTGCAATTCGAGTTAATATATCTGAAATGCTCACTTTCAGATATCTCAAATTCCAAATTATTATCTCAAATTTAATTTCAGATATCTGATATAAACCACAATTAAAGATATCTGACATATTTTTCGGATTAAATGTTCGAACGTGTATGGAAATCAGGTGCGTATCCAGGGGGGGCGTTGGGGGCGCGCGCCCCCCGGGTAAGGAAAAGAGGAGAGAAAAAAAAGAGAAGAAAAAAGGGAAAAGGAGGGGGGAAAAAAGAAAAGGAGGAGAGGAAGGAAGGGAAAAGAAAAAGAGAAAGAGAGAAAAAGGTAAAGGGGAGGGAGTAGAAGATAGCCAAGACCTCGGGAAGAGAAAGAGGAACAGTCATAGTTACAGCGCTGATCCCTATAATATACACAGGGTAGCCAGTGACAGAGCAAGGATTACGGAGGGGGTGTGCGCCTTACCCTACCTCTTACACCGACAACTCCATTTTTGACGTTTCCATTTTTTCTCTCTCACTAATGTATCTATATAAATACTATATATGGTCTATCATAACGCGTGTGTGTGTATGGACGCCTTAAACAATTGTACAATTGTGCTATATGGAACCAACTGTGGCTGGTCTTGAACTCGACCGAGTCGTCGGGGTACATGACGCATTTCGGGAAGGAGGCGACCGCCCCCCCCCCCCCGAACAAATTTTCTTTATGGCATCGCTAGTAATTTCAAAATAGACAATGCTTAGATGCAACTTACAAGGCCTGGGAAGTGTCATTTCCAGCGATCTGGGAGGCATTTTCGGCCAAAATTTTTCTTGTACGCTTCGCGCCAACTCATGGTGGCGCTTCGCTTAGATAGTTTGCCTACAGGCTTCGCCCCTCCCTTGGCAATTACTCGCTACACGCCTGTTCGAATTTGTAAAGCAAAGAGCAGATATAACATCATATCAGTGAGCATTGAAATGCATGTTCCACGATGAACAGCCTCAAAAACTGTCTATGTGTGTAGTTAAAGGCGTAGGAGCCCAATTGGATTTGGGGGCTGTAATGACTTGCCCGAAAAAAAGCCACAATTTTTCGCGCGCGTTCAACATATCAATGCCAATATCATATAAGCAAGCATCAGTCATTACAGTGCATGGCATCGTGTACCGCACGGTCCGTGAAAGTTGCACAGTATACCGCTGGATGCTATGTAAACAACGAATTGTCCTATGTAGATGGAGAAAAATCATACAGATCCATTTATGTCAAAACTCTCTTTTACAGTAGTAATGTCGGCCAAGCTTAGAACTTTATTTTAATTACCAAGGAGATAATTTTTAACCTATTCATTGCTATTTATTTTTCTTTCAGTAGGTGCCCGAAATAGATGGGGAAAACTTTGGTTGCGTGGGGGGAGGGGGGCTGCAGCCACCGCCTCCTACGGGACCTACGCCTATGTGTGTAGTGTTCGGTTTCCATATACCTGATATCGGAAATATCTGCTATTTTTCATTTCCTTCAACCAAGTTTTATAATAGCCATTATAAGACGTTTTAATATTTCTACACCAATAAATTAACTGTCTCTGAATTTTCGAAAATTTCCTCACCAACATTCTTCATCATACTTTCCTCTACTCGTGCAACTTTGACCTGTCAGTTAGGGGTTCAAGGAGGTTTTTCTATATTGCTTGTCCATAGATTGAATTTTGTGCAACATTATGGGTATGTTTTGAAGTGATTTTATTCACGAGAAATGTGAATTTTCAAATTCTCAACAAATAATGGGCTTAAAACCTTGAAAAGTGGGGCTTTCCGCTATTGTGGGCCGTGACGTAGAATCACCTACAAAAGCAATGATCCATAGGACGTGCAATGAGGTCGAACATGATGTGTGACTGGTGACAATCTTCAAAAAGGTTATGGATGGAAAAAACTTTTGGGAAATACTTGGCTCTCAGGCAAAAGTGTACATCTGGTTGATCATTTTCAAGCCCGAGAAGTGCTATTTCCGGTGATCTGGGGGGTATCAAAACCAGAAATTCTCTTGTACGCTGCGCGCCAACCGATGGTGGCGCTCCGCTTAGATAGTAATTCGCGCCCCCCGGGTTAGAAATCCTGGATACGCGCCTGGAAATGGTACACCGTCATCTCGGTGGGATATTTAATATGTGCATGGCGGGTTCACTGATATCGTGAAAGCCCTCAACGTAAACGATACACAGGAATATTGCACTGTACTCGTACTAGTCACTGTATCTCGTACTAGTGTACTTGTGTGCGTCCTTTGTTCTACATTAATAACACTTTTGTGGAATTCTACCAACAATTGACACTACTAACTGTGCTAAAACTTCAAATAATGATTACAACCCTGGTAGAAATTCCAGTAGAACCCAGTTAAAAAATCAACTAGGTTCTACTAGGGCCTACTATGTTTAACTGGTTTTTAACTGTGTTTAACTGGTTTTTAACTGTGTTTAACTGGTTTTTAACTGTGTTTAACTGGGTCTTACTGGGTTCCAACTGGGCTATGCTGAACATGAGCTAGGTTCAACTGGGTTTACACAATGTTCAACTGGGTTTGTTCAGGCCCAACTGAGTTTGAACTATGTTTGAACTGATCCAGTTGGGTTTCAACTGGGTTTCACTGGTTTTTGCACTAGCCCAACTGGGTTTGAACTATGTTGACTGGTGAACTTGCCCTGTTGGGGTTGAACTAGGTTTCAACTGGTTTTGCACTGGCCCAACTGGGTTTGGACTATTGGCTGGTGAACTGACCCAACTGGGGTTTAACTAGGTTTCACTGGTTTGCACAAGCCCAACTGGGTTTGAACTATGTTTACTGGTGAACTTGCCCTGTTGGGGTGGGACTAGGTTTCACACTGGCCTAACTGGGTTTGGACTATGTTGACTGCTTTTATTTTAGGCGTAATTATCAAGAATATTATAATGTAAGTTCGTAAGCAGTAACCGTATCGTAATATATTGAAAATGCTAAATTAGCCAACTTATGAGGGGTGTAAAATAAATCTTTGTCATATTTATCACAGTTATGATGAAAAGATTACATTTTTGTACCGCAATGATTAATATGAAATATTTACTATATAATAAATTTGAAAAAATTATGTTATACTTTGTTCGTCGATTTGAACAATTGGTAGGCAAAATGCCTTCCTAGTGCAAAATAGTATGATCCGACTAAATTTGAACTTTGACATTTGTCCCTTGCGTTAGCGCTAAATTTATAAATTCCGAATCCGCAAACCACATACGCCAACAGAAGCTTCGCAGAATAATCGCATTTGTAACAGATTTTGCCAACAATTTTAAATTATTACCGCGGCTAAGTTCCCTCCTTTGTGATCTTGCAGTATCTTTATATTATTGACATATACTTGTAACATTATAATTGATTGTAAACGTGCTCTTTATCATAAATATTTGAATTGAACAGAAGCTTTATATAAAGTGACCTAGGACTATAGTATAGGCTAGGCCTAACAAACCCAAGGGCGTAGGAACCGGGGGGCTGGGGGGGGGGCGTCAGCCCCCCAGTGAAAAATATGGGGGGCGGAAGTATCGTTCCGCCCCCCCCCCCCCCCGCTCCGTAAGTCAGAAAACCCCTTTTTCATTTCCAAATGAGAAAAAAATCTCATTTGAAGCACCAAATTGCATCTAAGGCCAGGTGAAAATGCAAAATTCTTTACAAAATGGAGTGGGTGTTGAAGTGTGCTATATTGCACCAAATTGCATCTGAGGCCACCTGGAAATGCAAACAAATTCCAAAGGGGAGGGGGACACCCCCTCCCCTTAGACCCCTCGCCCAGGCCGGCCATCTGTCTTCAGCCCCCCACTCAAAAGTACCTTCCTACGCCACTGAACAAACCGGTTCCCTACTAGGTATACCACATGGTTCAATTACTAACGTTAGACATATCCTAACGCTATAGTTGCCCAGCTTATAGGGAATTGAACAGAAACTTTATATAAAGTGACCTAGGCCTACTGTAGGACTATAGTATAGGCTAGGCCTAACAAACCGGTTCTCTACTAGGTATACCACATGGTACAATTAGTACTAACGTTAGACATATCCTAACGTTATAGTTGCCTAGCTTATAGGGGCCTAACCTAGTTATACTCAAGTTAACACCTATATTTAGCCGCATGATTTTAGGAAAGTTATCGTCAACTATCAAACATAATAGCAATTTTCAAAATTTACGCAATTGCCTGGATTGTTGTTTCAAATATGAAGTGTCATATTGGCATAATAACATACTTTGCAAAAGTCATTAGCCTAGTGAAGTGTACAGCATACACGTATATGCTACGAATGTGAGGATGCCCTACACTGAACATTATGTACATATGATTAAACTATCAATCTAATTCCAAGTGAGGCTTCATTTGTACAGTGTAAGAAGGTCAGCTCTTACATAAAGTTTTGTTTTGTACCATAATTGTACTTGTTTATTAGTGTGCTCACTGTACAGAGGGCTATACATTTGTACAGTATATTTGTATGTTGTCTTGTGGCATCAAAAGGGTTGATTAACAACTCTCGCTTCTGGGTTACTAGGCAACTATCTTGTTCTTCCTGGAAATTAGCCCTCACAGGAAATGGGGTCTGTGTGTATATATTTTAGGAACAAAGGAGTTTTGTGAGGGTATAGAGTTGCCAGTTGGCTATGAGTATCTGAGCAAGGCAGTTGTAAAAGAAGAGAAAGATAGTTTAACGGCTGGTTATTTTGTTTTAAACCTTAATTTACATAGTTCAAGTTACTGTAGACCTTATTATTTTATGGAAGTTGTGATATTCAACTGACAGTCTGGGACACCATTTATTATAAAGGATACTATTTACATATTATTTTACAATAAAGGATATTCCAGGACACCATCACTTATAAAGGACATTATTTTACCACAAAGGATATTGACATTATTTTACTGAAAGGATACCCTGGAACACTATTTCATATAAATTAAAGGATACTTTTTTGTTGGGATCGGACATTCATCATACCATTTATTGGGTTCAACTATACTGATGTCGTAGAATATCTGATGTCGTGGAAGATCTGAGGTCCTAGAATACTTGATGTCACCAGTAGGCCAACTCACCAGACCAGACTTTTAAATTAAGTGTATTTCGTTATATTTTGGGTGCACACCTCACGACTGTAAGTTGTTTCATTTAATTCTTTGACTGGGCCCAGATCAGCTGTACATTGTTTGTTAGTCATAATTATAATTTCTTTTGATCCAATCCAGTTGAGTTCTCCATTTTTTATGTGTCTTGCTCTGTGTTAGGTCATCACACCAAACCCAGAGTTCTCTGATCAAGAACAAACATTTATTTTCAGTGGCTAACACCCTTACATACAGTATAGATCTACTGTTAAAAAATGAAAACTTCCTATAGTTTGGTGTTATATAAGTGTAGATAACACCAGTTGAGAATCCCAGTTCAAACTATTTAAAAATATAAGCAGTAAAACATAGTTCACCCAATTTAACCCAGCAAAACATAGTTTACCCAGTTGAACCCAGTAAAACATAGTTGACCCAGTAAAACATAGTTGAACCCAGTAAAACATAGTTGACCCAGTAAAACATAGTTGAACCAGTTGGACCCAGTAAAACATAGTTGAACCAGTTGGACCCAGTAAAACATAGTTGAACCAGTTGGACTCAGTAAACATAGTTGAACCAGTTGGACCCAGTAAAACATAGTTGAACTTGAACCAGTTGGACCCAGTAAAACATAGTTGAACCAGTTGGACCCAGTAAAACATAGTTGAACCAGTTGGGAACCCCAGTTCACCCATTTCAACCTAGTTCAAATTTGGGCCAATTTCCGTATAGAAAATTCCAGTTGAACCCAGTTCAAAAATTCAACTGGAATTTCCACCAGGGAATGGCTCAGATTTCAACAGCCAATTACTTCCATCCTCATAGCATCTGACCTCACTGAGACATCTAACTGAACACTCCTTATTGTCTGGGAATAAGTTGGAGTATCAGTGCCTCCAGTGAAGTGCCTTTTAAAACTCAAACCATTCTAGGAAACTAAAGCATTTTAGTGTGTGAAAATTGTTCCAGTTGGCTGATTGCGTGGTTTTATACATGGACGTTAACTAACATCAAGGCATCATGAACTCAAAATTGTGAAAAACAAGATATACCAAAGTAGTATTTCAAAACCCTTCAATTTGAATATCATAGAATGGTTCATTTAAAGTAAAGAAAATACAACCGTGTCATTCAGTGCAGTAATTTAAACATACCACTACAAAATGGTGTCCGAATTTTACACCAAGTGGGATACTATATTCCAACTGGTCCCTCGAAAACTCTCTCTCGATCCCGAACTGCCCGATAGTTGCAAATTATCTAAAATAACCTAAGCCTTAGCCAGTTAACTAGTGTATGAACCTCGAGATAGTAAAAACTGAACGAAAAAAGAATGTACTTTCTTTGAATTGTAAATCCAACGAATGGCATGTGAAGAAAATACAATGACTGTCTCATTCCAGTAACCCGTTTGACTTAAATTAATATAAATTCAACATACATACTTACAAATCAGATTAATACCTTTACAACTAAGCTTTACAACTCTCAAATTAAATTACAGATATCTCCAATTTATTTAAGATATCTACAAATAATTGCAGATATCTTAGAATCAATTTCAAATATCTGATATCAGATATCTGAAATAGAATTTCAGATATCTCGAATTCAATTTCAGATATCTGAAATAGAATTGCAGATATCTCGAATTCAATTGCAGATATCTCGAATTCAATTGCAGATATCTGAAATAGAATTTCAGATATCTCGAATTCAATTACAGATATCTCGAATTCAATTTCAGATATCTGAAAATTCCCGATTAAATGTTAAAATGGCTTTCCATACGTACGCCATTTTAACATTTAATCGGGAATTTCTGCATATGCATTTCAGATATCTGGAATTCAATTGCAGATATCTCGAATTCAATTTCAGATATGTCGAATAAGAATTGCAGATATCTTGAATTCAATTTCAGATATCTCGGATTCAATTTCAGATATCTCGAATTCAATTTCAGACATCTCGAATTCAATTTCAGATATCTCGAATTCAATTTCAGATATCTCGAATTCAATTTCGGATATCTCGAATTCAATTTCAGATATCTCGAATTAGAATTTCAGATATCTCGAAATCTATTTTAGATATCTCGAATTTAATTTCAGATATCTGAAATAAAATTTCAGATATCTCGAATTCAATTTAAGATATCTCGAATTTAATTTTAGATATCTGAAATAGAATTTCAGATATCTAAAATAAGAAACAATTTAAGATATCTAAAATTCCCGATTGAATGTTAAAATGGCTTTCCATACGCACGTACCTCTTCAAGGATGAACTCTACTGGCGTTATAACGATGCTAATGATAGAGTTGACTCTGGCTATCCATTGTGGACTACAAAGGAATGGTTGGGATGTCCAACCAACGGACCAAAGATTCCGATGAAGAACAAATGCTTCTCAAACGCATGTCTCTAAATGGATTCTACTTGAATCTACATGTTACGTGATCTCTAAGATGTCGAATTACTCTCTTCTTGGTAAATAATGCATGTAAGATTAATTGCACCTGGTTAATTCACTACTCTGGAGACATTTCCTTTTACTTAGTCTTATTTTCTGATTGTATAAGGCTGTCATAGTAGCTATTCAGAGGTAACCCTCGTAGAGTGACAAACGTGACAGTTTTATTTTAATGCATGCGATAAAACTGAATAAAGCAATCTAGAATGCAATCAGTCCATATTTTGTTTGTTTTATTCGTCGTATAATCGTTGCTTAATATTACCTTCGGGAGTTTTCCCGGTTTTTACGAGTTTGTAGTCATCTACGTTATTGTCTTTAATGCTAAGCTTAAAACGATCAGTTCATTGAGATCTGCCTCTTGTGTCTGCGTTTTCCCCATTTTATTGTTAGGGAAGATGAGAAAGTGTCTAATGTTGATAACGACGAAAAGAAAGAACGCTCCTCTCTACGTTGTAGCCTAGGCCTAAGTTAGCCTATAGACCTAAATTAAACTTAGTATGCAGTAAGTTAGATAGATTGAGCAAAGAAACAACAAATTTGGCACATCAAAGGCTGGTGCTTGATGCCAGTCGGAAGTTGTGAAGGATTTTCGACCTTAGTAAAGTTCATATACAGAGCAACAGACGGGCCAAGGAAACTATGTTTTCACGTACATATGTGTGGCAGACACCACTTGGATTACTTCTCTAAAAAAGGTACCATTTTAAGGTACGTTAATTAAATTCTGGTCAGCGATATGTAGGATAGGTTGCATTTTAATGCAATTCTTAATACATTGAATATTGAAAGCTTAGAAAACATTCACTTTGATCATGATACATGTCTAACCAGTTTCTCCAATTGTATCGCTGACATCAAGCAATAGTCCACTTGCAACAGTTTACTCCTTAACGATTCAAGACCAAAGTCATCCACGTCACCTCCCAGTTAAGAGATTCGAGTAACGTACCTGACCTCACTGTTGGTACAAATGTCATAACTCCTTCCGAAAATACACGTGATCTTGGTGTCTTGCTTGACGTATGCGAAAACATATTCAGAACACTTGTCGTTCAGCAGCTGCGTATGGTATTTACAAAATTGGTAAACTCATGAGGTATCTAGATCAAAGGCTCAACTGAACGACTGGTTCACGCTTTTGTTTCCTTGCCAGTTTCTCATATAGCTCCCCTTCAGAGAATTCAGAACGCTTGCTGCGCGCCTAGTCTCACTCACTAAAAAGTTTGATCACATCACTCCTGTACTCCGTTCATTGCATTGGCTTCTCTCAGCGCATCCAGTTTAAGATCCTACTTCTCACCTACAAAGCGATCAACGGGCTTGCCCCACAATATACCACTGACCTGCTTACTCCTGCGCGTCGGTCAACTACAGTTACGCTTCGCTGTAACTTTCATGCGCATTTGCAATTAACTCCTGGTCCACGTACCCGCAGTCATTATAGCGATCGTGCCTTTTCTGTCACTGCACCTTAGTAGTATAGTATGCCTATTTCGCACCCCTTTTGGAGGTGGAGGTGGAATGGATTAGTTGGGGGCGTCCTTCGTGTAGGGTTCGGTTCTGTCAGCCCTATGAGAGGTGCGAACAATGCACTCATTGCTTTAATTATAATTATTATTTTTAACTTTGCTGTATCCTATTTAAGTATATAAAAATAATATAATAATAATAGCTTATTAAACTTCGTGATTGTTAAAACACAACAAACGCAAACATAGCAGATAAAAAAAAAAATGAAATATTTTAATCATTTATTTTCCTTTTAAAGATTACTTTCAAAAAATGATTGAACAAACAAAGTTCCAGTTATGTTTCAGGGGGGGGATATGACCTTGTTGACTATCTAAGCGTAGCGCCACCATGAGTTGGCGCGAAGCGTACAAGAAGATTTTGGGATTAACAAACCCTCTAGTTGGCCGGAAACGGCACTTCCCGAGGTTTCCAAGCGGCATATACCCAACTTTAAAATAGGGATATCGTGTCCGAAATATCTCATAATCAGGATCCAAAATACTTTTTTTTTGATTTCGGGTGTTATTTTGGGAAAATTGTCCCTGTCAATCTTGTTTCAGGCGCTACGTTAGAATGTTCGAGAGCTCTTTTATATTATTCGATGAAGAAAATGTCCTCATGCAGGCTATTATAGGCCTATACACATGCAATACACAATTACACATAGTTACATTCCTAGGTACCGATTGCTAGGGCATCCAGGTGAAACGTGTATTAAGCATTACCCTGGTAACATGAGATTCTCAGCTGTTCGAGGGAACATGTACGTGTGTAGGCCTACTATAGGGCCTATATGAATACTATGAGGTGCATATATGTACTATATCAATACCGTGTGCGCAATAATAAATTTTGTTGTTATAGGGCCAATGAAGCCTACAGTCAACTATTCTTGCTTTATAAAGACGGTTTATTTGAAAAGATCGCACTGCGTTTATGGTAGGCGAGAAATGAAGCTAAAAAAGAGCCGTACATTCACGATGATGCATAAATGTAGGGATGAAAATATTCTTATCCCTGGCATTTGGTGGGGGGGGGGGGGATATGGTGTATTACATCCCCTCCACCCATTTTCATGGGGGATATATCCCCCTTCCCCCCCCCCAGGATCGCCGCCCATGGTGAAACGTATGACGCCAATAAATTTTCTCTTTTATATAGCTAATGTACGGATGACTATAATTAATTGTTGATTAAAAAATGTTTTGTTTTTAATTTTTAAATGATTTACCACATTTTGTGACTTTCCTCCTTGATTTTAACATTAACCAATGTTTTCTCATCCTGTACTGTTTTGAATATTATCTGGAAACCTATTTTAAAAGTATGATAACGGGTTAGGAAGTATAAACCAATGGAATATGAACGATTTTAACCTATATCGGGTACTTTACTGGTAAGGTACATTTCTGTTTTATTCGAAAAGTATGATAACTAAAGAAGTTAAGAGTCATTCGATGAACATGTTCAACTGATGTACTTTTATTACATAATATTCTAATAATATACTACAAATCGTTTGTTGTCAATATACCGAGAAGTTACAAAAGGCAATATACAGTAAATACATATTTGCAAATATCCAGTTTGTGGCTTAACAGGATCTAGTAAATAAATATTAAAACAATTTCTGAGGGTGGATTAAAGTTATGTAGTAAAGAAATGTCGTTAAACATATAATGGGTGGATTAAAGTGATGTATATAACTAGATTAATATTTTTGGACATACTATGCATGACTAAAAGTAACAGAGTAAACAAATATCACTTAACATACACTCTGTGAAATAAAGTGATATAGAATCTCGTTCTAACCATAAATGTCTTCGCTCGTTTACATTGTTTATAATGTACCAGTCAGTTTTCCCGAGTTAATTTGCTTGTATATTAAATAATCCAAATGATTTTTTTTGACAAATGATTTGTAACTTTCCACTTATGAAAAATGGTTTCCTTCTTAAAGGAGTTAAAATATATTTGTATTACTAATTATATTCCTTTCAACATTTACTTCGTTTTTGGTTCCCACTATTTTAGTAAAATCTAAAAGTTTCATCAAATTATACTTACTACCACCAAGTTTTTAAAATGCACGTGTATGTCCACAGTTATGTGGACATGGTGCATTGTTTGATCCAATGAGTGATACTTTTACAAGCAAACGATTAACATTGGATTTTAGTTAATCATCTAAGAAGTCTTGTTCACATAGGTTTCTCTTCACTGATTTCTGCCACGTTACAAATTTTATCTCGCATAGAGATAAAGAAAAATAGATTATTGTAATGCTATCCCTGTCTATGTTTATATCATAGAATGATTAAGCCCATACTTTGTATTATTGTTTCTTCTTTAATTTATACAGTAGCTTGGATCATGGTAGATGGATACATCGCATACACAGGTTACTGTAGCCAACCACAAGTTGGATTCTCCCGTCGTCTCTGATTGTACTCTCTGTCACTGGAAAGACAAATGAGTGTCAAGATAGATGGCGTCATCACCGACATAACTAAGGAAGGAAAGTTCAGCAATTGTTGTCATGATTGTTAATAGTCTCAAGGTCGAAAGAAGGTTACATTTCCGTGATTGCTACAGCTTTCAGTATCTGGCTCTAGAAATACTCTCATGGTGATAAACAATACGGTGGCTTACGTGGTGAATGGTAAGATGAGTGAGTGCTAACCATCATTGAGGATTCATAATGATAAATAGACAGAGATGGAATCATCAAATAATGTACAGGGATATATTCCTACTGTAGGTTATTGCATTTTTTATAACTACGATTTTTACAGTTTTGTAATAATGTTTCAATATTGCAAATGGCTTGACTTTACTTGAAGGCTACGATATATCAATCAGTATAAAGTATGAACTATGTGTATAGTCGTATGGTGTTGACCTAGTAATAAATCTTGTTATGGCATAAAATGTTGACCATTCTAATCTTACTAAAACAAATAAGTTACAATAGTATTCATTGGTTGGATCATACTTTTCGAGATGACGGAATGAGTAAGAATTGTTGGTGTTATGCTTTTTCGTGTCCAAAACAATAAACAAAGTGTTTTACACCATATCATTATTTATAGTAAGTAATGTGTATTTTATCGGAAGTTTTATGACAGAAATTAGTCGTTGAGATCAATGATGTTGCTTATTATACAAAATCTCTGACCAGCTTGACCAAATTAAACTTTAATTATTGCACTTTTAATACAGTTCTACTTTTTAATATAATTTACATCAAGAAACCATGTTTACCCAAAATGTCCATGGCAATAGTGAAATATCATGACGCTCATGAGGTATATTCCCGTGACCAGTTAAACTCACATTGATAGAACAATAGTGCATTGTTCATAACTAAATCAAGTATAAGTTAGATACTATAGACTGCAAACATTTAAAATTGAACATATGCCTCATTTATTTCGATTTTTCATGGTATTGTTTTGTATTTTTTTCAATGTATATACAGTATCGGATTGTCTGTGCAGACTTAAGAATTAACAGTTAAGCAATCAAATGAAATTCAGAAAGAGAGATTACTTAGAAGTTAATTTGAAATATTTCTCCTCTACCTTTGTTTTCTTAAGCAAGTCATTTGCGCGAGGAGGGAAGGGGTTGGGAGAAGGAAAAAGAAAGTATCCATTGCCTGGCACTTGTTTGTTAATACAAAGGTTCAGCTGGTTAAGCATTGTCGAGAAGTGTATAGGGATATCTACAGTATTGAAAAAAAGTGTACCAATTTTTTCAGAACGTTTCACACCGTTATACCGTTATACATAAAACTACGATATCGGATGTAATGTGTACGCTGGTAATATCATGGTAAAACTGCGGTAAATTTACCGCGGTAAATGTACCGCACTTTTACCATACTTTTACCGCCGTAATACCATGGTAAAACTGCGGTAAATGTACCACGGTTGATTTTACCACAATTTTACCACACATTTACCCTATTTACCACACATTTACCATAGTTTACATTTTTTGCTGGGGCCTAACACAACATGTTATGAAGTCAGTTCGTAGAAAGGCATTATATCGTTTATTCAGCATTGTATAATGTAACTACGTATGCAAATTTTGGAGTGAATCGTCTCGATATATTCTTACTGGCTTTGTCGACTTAAAGAAAATATCCAGATTAAGACGCTGGCAGTATATAACATTCCAGTCATTACCAAGGGCTGTCATTATCGCAGATGTTCTTATCGTTAAGTCTAGCCCTCCATAGCTTACCATATCTAGGCGTATCATAATACATACACAACTTTCTACATGCTTATCACTACTGCTTGATTCATTCTTTGTATTTGGTTGTCTATTGCCTAGGTTCTCAACCTTTTTCTATCCAGGGACCCCTTGAGATAAACTGAAATGTTTGGAGGACCCCCGGACAGTGACCGTCGGCCTGGCGAGGGGTATAAGGGGAGGGGGTTTTCCCCGTCCCCTTTTGAATTTTTGTCAATATTTGAGGGTCAGATGCGAAATGGTGCATTATTTTGTGACTTTTGAAGTAAATTTATGTTGAACTTCAAGAATTTATGTTTAGAAATGCATTTTTCTGGGCCTGGAATGCAGTTTTCCTAGACCTGCAAGTATTGCTAGGCATAGGGTTACTTGGAAATTCTTACTTTCAAATGATATATTTCCCAATTACATTTTAATATGGAAGCGATCAGTTGTCAGATACAAACTGGTTGATTCTGCATGAGGTCAGGAGAATTATGTGTTTTCTTTGTCAGAGATAGCTGCAAATGGCACCGTTTTTTGGTGTCAAATCCAAGTTAGTTATAACTTATCCTCCACCAAAGCCTTATAACTACCGCGCTTCGCTGTGTCAACAGTGAGCAACACATCATAGTTATTGCTCTGCATATTAGGATGTATAGTGTGCAGTTAAGTTGTACACAACACTCGGGTGGCATGTTATCCATACCTCACCGAATGTATACCAATGAGAAACTATATTACTTGTTTTCATCGGGGAACGCACGATTCAACATTTATCGACTACTGACGATACGGTCTGATCATCAGGGTCCGACGTATTGACGGCTAAGCCTAACCTAGATTTCTAGAGGCATACATACTTCTTCCTTCGACTATATCTCTCATTCCATTCACGAACCTCTTCGGCTTTCGCGGACCCTTATTTTTTCACGGACCCCCTGCGGACCCCTTTGCCCTCACGGACCCCCAAATAAATTTCACGGACCCTAGGTTGAGTAACCTGGGTCTATTGTATAGGTCATACAATTTGGTATACAGGATGTTTGCTCTACTCGTATGAATGTTCAGAGCTGATCACAGGATGTTCGGAAGTGTCCGGTTTCTATTTTCGAAACTAATCATGAGATATTATATAAGCAACAAATGTATTACTCTTAAAGTGATAATATTGGATTGCCGGATGGATAAAGGTTATCGGATATACTCAGGAAACGATGCGAACTTCCCGTGTAGTTGTTTCAAGTAACATACTGTAGTGCACACAATGGCGTATTACTTGAGCCCTGTACGTCAATACCCTAGATCAGTCAGTGTGCATTGAATGCTAAGTTCACAGTTTTATTTGCAAGTTCACTGTACTGTTTTTGATATTTTCAACTTACCTTTTACGCTTTTTGAAGTATAAAGTATATTTGTTGTGATCTGTCCTTGCCATCGGAGTTGTACACCCCTTTGTCGTTCTGAAATACCTAGAAATTTTAAGTAAATATATATTAACATAGGACAGTAAGTTACTATTGATCAGCTTGTAACTCAGAACTGTGGTGACCAAATATATTTCTTGGCCAACACGGACTGACTAGACTTTACAACATGGTAGTGATATTTTGTGCCAAAGGATATCTCATTGACACTCTTTACAATATTAATATTCTTTACCAAAGGTCCCCCTACGCCCCTACCAGAGTGAATAGGCCCCTTGAAATTCTTAGGCTCATGCCAACTGGCCCATCTACCCTCCTCCTTCTCTGGCCTGCCCCAGAAGCGTGGATCTATAGACCCCTGACGTTTTATTCAACCGTGGTATCCCGTACTCATTAGTTCCCTGCCGGTTGATTCAAACATTCTTTTGTCAACGGATTACAATTGATAGACTGATTCATTATTTCTACATGATAATTGAATGGATGCTAACAACCCTTTGTTTTATTTCTCTGTTTCTCCAATTGACGAAACAGTACGTTCACTGTATATTTTAAGTTATGCAGCGTACACATTACAACCAATATCGTAGTTTTATGTATATTGCATGTGAAACGGTCTGAAAAAATTGGTACACCTTTTTTTCAATGCTATAGATATCCCTTTACACTTCTCGACAATGCTAAACCAGCTGAACCTTTGTATTAACAAACAAGTGCCAGGCAATGGATACTCTCTTTTTCCTTCTCCCAACCCCTTCACCCCTCGCGCAAATGACTTGCTTAAGGAAACAAAGGTAGAGGAGAAATATTTTAAATTAACTTCTAAGTAATCTCTCTTTCTGAATTTCATTTGATTGCTTAACTGTTAATTCTTAAGTCTGCACAGACAATAAGACAATCCGATACTCAGGCGTGTATCCAGGGGGGCGTTGGGGGCGCCCCCCCCCCCGGGTAAGAAACAGAGGAGAGAAAAAAAGAGAAGAAAAAAGGGAAAAAAGGGGGAGAGGAGGAAGGAGAGGAAGGAAGGGAAAAGAAAAAGAAGAAAGAGAGAAAAAGGAGAATAAAATCCAAGAAATCCCAAGGGCACTGTACTGTATGGATATCTAGCAATATCTAGATGAAAATCCGAAGATCTTCCCTAAACTGAAGGCAGATAGAGAATCGAAGCCTTCAGTGTGTAGCCTAATGAACTTGAAACTGTGCGTCTTTCGAAATGAAAAGAATGTGGGGCAAAGTAGCGTAACTCCTATGGGCTCGGACCGTGCTGAGCCGGTGGCCCCGACCAAAAGGGGGCCCCTGCTATACTGATGCACAGAAAAAGTGTACCTCTTTGGATAGGGAGGGCCCGTTTACTGGAAAAGAAAAATTCATGCAAGACTGAAAAAGACAATATACATATATTTACGTGATACGGAATACGGACATCATGATCATGGGCTTATTGGGTATTAATGTCTGTATCGAGCTAGTTGTGTTATTTATTATTATAATGAAAACAAAGTATATTATTTAAAACCCAATTCCAGCCAATGTTGTACTAGGTAAAATATCGGGACATATGATTTTTTTTTAAATTCTAAAACAATAACCCAATATCCAACAGACTTGAAACTGCGTTCATTTGAAAAAGAAGGCAGAGCTTTCATATAAGTATAATAATAAAATGTAAGAATAAAGATGCCTTCGGTGTATCTGGTAATTAAAAAAGCACCTTAATTAGGCTTAGATGGAGACAAAGTTTCAGCCGAAATTAGGCATATGCTTAGGTTTGATTACTGTATTTGTACAGTAGTCTCCATTATACTCCATACAGCAGGGGGAGGGGGCACTTGCCCGCCCCTACTGGAAAATCCAAAATTAAAAAAAAGTTAAGTATTTGACATTTCAATGATTTCCCCCATCCAACATTTTCTCTAGTCATGTTCATTGCATACGGACCCATAATGAATTTCTGAAATTATTAAAAGTCAAAATCCTAAGACATGAGATCTCAAAATAACCGATGTGTAACTTCAACTTGAATGGGAAGTGTCTTTTCCGACGATCTAGGAGTATTTTTTGGCATAAAAAGCATTGTAAGCTCCGCGCCAACCGATGGTGGCGCTCCGCTTAGATAGTATCAAGTGATGTGTTACACCTATATGACCTACTGAGCCCCCCACCCTTGTAAACATTTCTATGGACTCCCTTGCTTGGACCTCCTGATAGTGGACCCTTTGAGCCAGTAGCCCCCCCCCCCAGGCTCATCGTTACGCCACTGGTGGAGCATTGCAAAATAAACAGATGATAGTTATTTATATCAGTCTCATTTCAATTATTCGAATTTTTAAAGCAAACAGCAGATATCACATCATAATCAGTGAGCATGAAAATGGCGTTCTGGGACGAACAGCCTCCAAACTGTAGATGTATTCGGTTTCGGAAATGTCTGGTATTTCCTTCAACGAAGTTTTATAGTAGCCGTTATAAGAAGTTTTAATATTTGTACACCAATAAATTAAATGTGTCTGAATTTTCAAAATTCCCTGAGCAACATTATGGGTATGTTTTGAAGTGAATTTTTTCACGAGAATTGTGAATTTTCAAATTCTGAACGAATAATGGGCTTAAAACCTTGAAAAGTGGGGCATACGGGTATTGTGGGCCGCGACGTAGAATCCCCTACAAAAAGCAATGGTCCACATGAGATGCGACGAGGTCGAACATAATGTGTGACTGGTGACAATCTTCAAAATGGTTATGGATGAAAAAAAACTATTGGGAAAATTCTCGGTTCTCAGGCAAAAGTGTACATCTTGTTGGTCATATCAAGCCCAAAAAGTGCTGTTTCCGGTGATCTGGGGTGTGTCAAAACCAGAACTTTTCTTGTGCGCTGCGCACCAACTGATGGTGGCGCTCCGCTTAGATAGTAATTCGCGCCCCCGGGTTAGAAAATCATGGATATGCCCCTGGATACTGTAGATACATTGAACAAAATACAAAACAATACCATGAAAAATCGAAATAAATGAGGCATATGTTCAATTTTAAATGTTTGCAGTCTATAGTATCTAACTTATACTTGATTTAGTTTTGAACAATGCACTATTGTTCTATCAATGTGAGTTTAACTGGTCACGGGAATATACCTCATGAGCGTCATGATATTTCACTATTGCCATGGACATTTTGGGTAAACATGGTTTCTTGATGTAAATTATATTAAAAAGTAGAACTGTATTAAAAGTGCAATAATTAAAGTTTAATTTGGTCAAGCTGGTCAAAGATTTTGTATAATAAGCAACATCATTGATCTCAACGACTAATTTCTGTCATAAAACTTCCGATAAAATACACATTACTTACTATAAATAATGATATGGTGTAAAACACTTTGTTTATTGTTTTGGACACGAAAAAGCATAGCACCAACAATTCTTACTCATTCCGTCATCTCGAAAAGTATGATCCAACCAATGAATACTATTGTAACTTATTTGTTGTAGTAAGATTAGAATGGTCAACATTTTATGCCATAACAAGATTTATTACTAGGTCAACACCATACGACTATACACATAGTTCATACTTTATACTGATTGATATATCGTAGCCTTCAAGTAAAGTCAAGCCATTTGCAATATTGAAATATTATTACAAAACTGTAAAAATCGTAGTTATAAAAAATGCAATAACCTACAGTAGGAATATATCCCTGTACATTATTTGATGATTCCATCTCTGTCTATTTATCATTATGAATCCTCAATGATGGTTAGCACTCATTCATCTTACCATTCACCACGTAAGCCACGTAAGCCACCGTATTGTTTATCACCATGAGAGTATTTCTAGAGCCAGATAATGAAAGCTGTAGCAATCACGGAAATGTAACCTTCTTTCGACCTTGAGACTATTAACAATCATGACAACAATTGCTGAACTTTCCTCCCTTAGTTATGTCGGTGATGACGCCATCTATCTTGACACTCATTTGTCTTTCCAGTGACAGAGAGTACAATCAGAGACGACGGGAGAATCCAACTTGTGGTTGGCTACAGTAACCTGTGTATGCGATGTATCCATCTACCATGATCCAAGCTACTGTATAAATTAAAGAAGAAACAATAATACAAAGTATGGGCTTAATCATTCTATGATATAATCATAGACAGGGATAGCATTACAATAATCTATTATATTTTATCTCTATGCGAGATAAAATTTGTAACGTGGCAGAAATCAGTGAAGAGAAACCTATGTGAACAAGACTTCTTAGATGATTAACTAAATTCCAATGTTAATCGTTTGCTTGTAAAAGTATCACTCATTGGATCAAACAATGCACTATGTCCACATAACTGTGGACATACACGTGCATTTTAAAAACTTGGTAGTAGTAAGTATAATTTGATGAAACTTTTAGATTTTACTAAAATAGTGGGAACCAAAAACGAAGTAAATGTTGAAAGGAATATAATTAGTAATACAAATATATTTTAACTCCTTTAAGAAGGAAACCATTTTTCATAAGTGGAAAGTTACAAATCATTTGTCAAAAAAAATCATTTGGATTATTTAATATACAAGCAAATTAACTCGGGAAAACTGACTGGTACATTATAAACAATGTAAACGAGCGAAGACATTTATGGTTAGAACGAGATTCTATATCACTTTATTTCACAGAGTGTATGTTAAGTGATTTTTGTTTACTTTGTTACTTTTAGTCATGCATAGTATGTCCAAAAATATTAATCTAGTTATATACATAACTTTAATCCACCCTCAGAAATTGTTTTAATATTTATTTACTAGATCCTGTTAAGCCACAAACTGGATATTTGCAAATATGTATTTACTGTATATTGCCTTTTGTAACTTCTCGGTATATTGACAACAAACGATTTGTAGTATATTATTAGAATATTATGTAATACAAGTACATCAGTTGAACATGTTCATCGAATGACTCTTAACTTCTTTAGTTATCATACTTTTCGAATAAAAAAAAAATGTACCTTACCAGTAAAGTACCCGATAAAGGTTAAAGTCGTTCATATTCCATTGGTTTATACTTCCTAACCCGTTATCATACTTTTAAAATAGGTTTCCAGATAAAATTCAAAACAGTACAGGATGAGAAAACATTGGTTAATGTTAAAAATCAAGGAGGAAAGTCACAAAATGTGGTAAATCATTTAAAAATTAAAAACAAAACATTTTTTAATCAACAATTAATTATAGTCATCCGTACATTAGCTATATAAAAGAGAAAATTTATTGGCGTCATACGTTTCACTGTTGCCTGGCATTTTTCTCTCCGTTAACGTATAACTTTTAGACACATTGTAAAATAATTGTTCTGAAACATAACTGGAACTTTGTTTGTTCAATCATTTTTTGAAAGTAATCTTTTAAAGGAAAATAAATGATTAAAATATTTCAACATTTTTGTTTTATCTGCTTTGTTTGCGTTTGTTGTGTTTTAACAATCATGAAGTTTAATAAGCTATTTTTATTATTATTATTATTATTATATTTTTAAATACTTAAATAGGATAAAGCAAAGTTAAAAATAATAAATATAATAAAAGCAATGAGTTCATTGTTCGAACCTCTCATAGGGCTGACAGCACCGTACCCTACACGAAGGACGCCCCAACTAATCCACCTCATTCCACCTCCACCTCCACCTCCAAAAGGGGTGCGAAAAGGGCATACTATACTACTCACCTTCTCTTTGGAACGAACTCCCATTTCACTTTCGTGACTCTCCCTCCCTTTGTACTTTCAAGAGACAACTTAAAACATTTCGGTTTGATTCCTAGTTTCATTTTCCCATTGGTTTCCTGTGTCTCTTTCCGACTTTGTAAAGCGCTTTGAAACGCTGTATTAAGCGCTATATGAAATATAATTTATTATTAATATTATTATTCAAAACAATCACAATTCAAGAAGACTGCAACACGAATTTAAAGCTTTTTACGAACACCTACCGTGAAGGCATCATGAACCAGCTACTGTGATAAACTCCTGTGTCACCAAAGAAAAAAAGCTGCCCCTTCCAGGCTATTAATACTGAAAGTTCCACATGTTATAATTTAGAACACACTCAGCCAATAATTTAATAAAAATCTGGGTATAAAATACCATTTTCCTGTGCCGTGTGTAACTAACTATTTCGGGCGTCTTTGCCTGAATTCTTTCCGCCCCTCCTAACGAAGTGGTCACCTGAGATGTTAACGTGTGACTGACTATCTAGCAGCAATATTTAAACTATCCCCAGATCCTTAGCATTCTTGAGCGGAATGAAATAAAGGGGATTTGTCTAATTCCTAGCCTTAACTGGCTTAACATACTTGCTTTCGAGATGGCTGCATCTGAACAATAACTTACTATTAGGAACTATATTAGGCATTTCTTAGAGCTGACTATAATAAGATGCACAAGAGAGGAGCATAAGAATTGTTTTGAAGTTCAAATGACAGACAGTTAAGAGTTTCAGGCTTTTAGTTTAGAGTTTCTGATTCTAATGTGACATCCTGATATGGATGAATTGAGTGTTAATCCAGTCAACTGAACAGGTGACATACGGCGATCAAGAATGTTATCGACTTAGGGACAAGGCACAGAGATATGGTTCCCAACTAAAATTGTGGAATGCTGTTCTCCTTGGAATAAGTATTACGTCTACCAACAGAATGCCTCTTAAAAAAAGTATTCATAGGAATACCTAAAACCACTGCACCACATCTTTGATATATTTATATATATATATATACACCGACGGGAAGACAGGCAGTTTCTCATGAGAAACTCTGCGAAAGTCCGTCTTACCAATGGACCGATTGAACTCCAGCGGTTAGAAGACAGAAAGTTACCTTCTTCCTTTCACACTTATCCCCATTTCAACTCTTGAAATTGTCTATAAATTTGGACAACTGCAAATATAAAATGTTGGCCCCTCCTCGTAGTTGATTACATTTCAAGAGCGGGGCACACCATATAACATATTTATAATTTTTTCTAAAGGTTTTGATTTTGTAAATGAAAATTTGAGATAAAGAAATGGACTGGAGCGGGACATATATAAATACTTAAGTTTGACTCTCATTCTCAAATGTCAACAGGTATCTTGTAAATAGTGTAGCCTACATAGCTTTGAGATATACTTAACAGTAGTATATATCGTGCTACTTCAACCCCCCCCCCCCCTCTCAGGACTTCAAACGGGGCCAACTCGGGGCCCCCGTTTATTTTTAGCATTCCATCAAGAGTCCAAACAATGTACAATTCATAATAACATATACTTTATGACCATTAGTCAATATTATCAACAACAACCAATAAATCATTAAACTTCAAATAAAGATTTCCAGTTATGCCATCTGATATCAAAAGCATTTTGCTTACAATTAGTTTGATACATAAACGTTTCTTTTAGATAAAAATTCTTTAAATCAATTTTACCATAGCTTAAGGAAGGTTTCTCATTTTTAACCTTAGTTCTGTAAACACAAAATTTCAGAACCAGAATGATGTTATTAAACACATAGTCTTTGTACAAATAATTTGCAAACATAACAAGCTCTTTACAAACTGCAATATTGATATTCATTTTGATTTGAACCCAGTTTTGAAAATGCCTCCATAATTTCTGGGTGAAGCCACAATCCCAAAATAAATGAATTAAACTCTCATCTGCCACACCACAAAAAAGTGAACAATGGATCATTGGTTTTGCCAATTTTAACCATGAGAGTATTTGTCCCTAAAATTCTGTTAAGAAGACGAAATTGGAACCAACGGAGCTTCACCTCAGAAGTACATTTCCAGTTGTATGAGCACACCTTATACCAATCTACTTCAGAAAGAAGTGAATACATTTATATTGGACCGTATTATTTGTTAATGAAATATTATAAAACCTTTTACACCCTTTTGGATCCATACAAGAACAGTTTTTATATGAAAGTCTTGAAATGGGAGTGCAAGAGAATTATTTCTCTGACCTAATAGACCAGAAAAGTATTTCTCTATTGCCTTTTTAATACCATGCAAGTGAAGAAAATTTGTTCTAACATCATATTTTGTATAAATCTCATCAGCAGATAAGAACTCATCCTTAGAATTTATCAGATCGTTGACATATAATATACCATGTCTTTGCCAATATTTATACAAAATGCATATATTACCAACCTTAATTTGTTCATTGTGCCAAATACTGGAACTTAACACCTCATGAATATTTTGGGGATTGAGCGAAACGGTGAAATCCTTCCAGGCTGAAAAAAACACTTTTCCAAGGGTATTTTTACTTTCTTTAAAACTCTATCCCTAAGTACCAGAAGAGTAATCAAAAATACAATTAGGAGTATTCACTTTATATAAATTATACACCTTACTGGCAATGTTATATTTAAGCAATCTACGAATCCAAGTAATCTTAAGTGCCTTATCGAAAGGTTCAAAATGAATCATGCCAGCACCCCCTTTTGTAACGGGAAGCGTCATTTGATTTCTACTGATCCTACCTACTTTACCTCCCCATATAAAGTTATAAAACTTGGAATTAATCTACTTGATAATTTCTTTACTTGGGGTTGGAATTGAAAGAACGAGATGGTTCAGTTTTGGCAACAAAAGAGATTTAAACACAACTATTCTACCTAAAACTGTCAAAAACCTGTTTGACCAGAGGTGATTTTTTTTTTGTAATAGCTTGCATAGTAGTAACATAATTTACATTCACAGTAACATCCAATTGTGTACACAATGTTGCTCCAAGATAACTGAATATATTATCTCCAACCCAAGATAAGTTATAATTCTTACATAAAACATCATTACTACCTTTTTTTTTATCCTATCCAAACAGCACTGGTTTTATCCATGTTATTTTTCAAACCAGATATATTATGGAATTTTTCCAGAAGCTTGAAAGTTTGTGAAAGAGAATTTTCAGTGCCATCTAAAATAATAGTTGTGTCATCGGCATATTGTAAAACTTTATATTCAATAGCACCTATGATGATACCCTTAATATCCACACAATTATTAATGACAATGTTTAAAATCTGAGAACACAGAAGAAAAATATAAGGTGAAAGACCATCCCCTTGACGGCATCCCGATTTAATATAAAAAAATCGGGTCATGTGGCCATTGACTAAGACTGACGATTGTGCATTGTTGTAAAAAACTGAGATCCATCTTTTAAAGCCTTCCCCCAAATTAAACAAATCTAGCGTTTTGAAAATAAATTCATGTGAAACTGAGTCGAATGCTTTTCCAAAATCGATTAAGAGTAAGAGACCTGGAATATTATTTAACTCAGTTTAACCCATAATATCGTAAACCTGTCTTATATTCTCCCCAAGGAATCTACCTGCCATAAACCCTGACTGATCCGAACTAATCAAATGAGGTAAACCATGCTTTAACCTGTTGGCAATACATGATGATGCAAGCTTGTAGGATACATTAAGGAGAGAGATTGGACGCCAGTTTTTTAAGAGATGGTGTGGTTTTTGCCCATTTGGAAGCAATGTAATTAAACAACGTCTTTATGTGATTGAAAGACAACCAGTATCATAGGATTCATTTAGTTACCTTAATAAAAACCACGAGAGATCGTTAAAAAAACATAGAATTCAACAGTATAACCATCTAAACCAGGACTCTTATTATTACTCATCTTTTTGAGGGCACTTAGAAGTTCATCATGCTTTATTGGGCCATCAAGACCCTTACTTTGTTCATCATGTAAACAAGTAAAATTATCAGTTTTTACAAAGTCTTGTAACATAACATCATGGGCATTTCTTGTATCATACAACTTTTGTAAAAACCATAAGTTTCATCTAAAATGGCCGTGTTGGTAAATTTACGACTTCCATCCGATCCAGTAATTGTTTGAATCGTTTTATTTGCACAATTTCTTTTCTCTAGACTCAAGAAATACGAGGAGGGGTTTCACCAGTTTCGAACCATTTGACCATGGACGGCAACATGGCCCCTCCATCTTTCTTTTACGCAAAGATTCAAGCTCTTTATTTTTGTCTTTGAGAATCTCAAGATGATTCAGATGAAAAATGTTATGCTGGCGCTCAAGATTTTCAATTCGGTGAAAAGGTCAGATTCCCTGCGACTACCTTACTTTTTCTTAAATGAAGAGTATGAAATTGATTTCCCCCGTATCTCTAATAAAAGAACGTCGAAAATAAGTTATCACTGATAAGGAAATTCAAATCACGAGGATGGATATCAGAGATTCGCTCTGGATTATAGGGGTAGCAGCATATTGTTTAATTAACCTCATTTATTGTACCTTTAACCATGTTGATATAATCAATATCCTTCAAAAGTGAATTATTAAATTTCCAATAACTTTTCCCTCTTGGTAAATCATTCAAACTAAACTGAGTTGTAACAAAAGAGTGGTCTGTTTTATATCCCGGCAGAACCTCTGTACTTGAGGGCCCCCGTTTTTGGGGGCCAACTCGGGAGCCGTTTCGGGAGCCCCGTTTTATAAAAATAATAGTAATAATATATATATATATATATATATATATATATATATATATATATATATATATATATATATTTACATATATATATTTATGTAATGTATTTTAGATCCTAATTGGCTTATCGAAGCCGCAAGCTGACCGAAGTCAGTCTCTTAGATTCATATTTAACGTCCATGATAATGAATTGTCAAATGTCAACAACAATTGTAACTGGACGACAACCATTAATCTTGGAGTGACTCGAACTATACATATATACATATTGTCTGTTTTTCCGGCCGTTTCGGGAGCTTTGCTTTTGATCTGTTTGAGAGTCTCACTAGTTTCACATTACATGGTACACAAACTGCAGATGGGAATGTACATTCCCATCTAATAATATCACACATGTACGTGTATACGTATACACGTATATGGCAAGCCAATTGCTAAATAAATCGTAAAACATGGTTTATCGGTCGAAAAACCATGTTTATCGATCGATAATGCATGTTTTTCGATCGAAAAACCATGTTTATCGACCGATAAACATGGATTTTTGGTTGATAAACACGGTTTATCTGCGAGAATCTATGTTTATCGCTTGAAAAACATAGATTATCACTGAAAAACATGGTTTTTCGGCGATAAACATGGTTTTTCAATCGAAAAACAAGGTTTATCGGCCACAAACTGTGTTTTCAAGCGATAAACATGGTTTTCTGTGAAAATCAATGTTTATCTGCGATAATCCATGTTTTTTCAGCGATAAACATGGTTTATCGCCGATAAACCATGTTTATCTATCGAAAAACATGGTTTATCGCCGATAAACCATGTTTGTCGCCAATAAACCATGTTTATCGCCGATAAATCATGTTTATCGCCTAAAAACATAGCTACGGTCCCGCACAATCCGCACATGGACTAGTGCGGAATAATAATCGGCAACGCACAGGCTCAGTACACCGTCATCGTTCTGACACCGATCTCACGACACAAGCTAAGTCCGCTAAGTACTTCAGAAATCCGCAACCTCAGCAATCATCATGGAGGTTATACAACCCTCGGCAAGTGTCGATTATTTTCAGTATGGCGTGAACAAGTGCCAGAGTTTGTTCTAAATCTTGTTCGCAACAGCGCGGGGTTGTCACGCCCCAGTGCCCCTGCATACCACTGCCCAAAAGTTGAGGTACCCACTGGCAGTGGCCAGGGGAAGAGGGGGTCACTTGCGGCCCAGACGTGGGCTTAAGGGTTAACGACGGCAACTTCCGAAAGTACGGCTACCGCAAGAACCATTTGCCCACAGGAGAATTGTTTTATTACCTTTTTTGGGGAAGGGGAGGAGGGGGAGGGTCGTTCCACCCTGCTTTTTTTGTTGCTATTATTACTGTATGAATACTGGATCTTTTTCCGGTTATAATAAATGGACTTTTTTGCTAAAAGAAAAGGAATTCTACCTCTATAGTTAATAATATCACTTATGACAATGCAACCATTACTGATGACATTGGCATTGCTAATGCTTTCAATGATTATTTCTCAACCATTGGCAACAAACTTGTTCATGATATTGTTAATGGTTCTGATCCTATGCAGTTCATGCAGCCTGGTACTCCAAATACTATATTTCTTTCGCCCGTCACTTCTGAAGAAATCTACAAAGAAATCCATTCCCTAAAAGATGGAAAATCACCTGGTATCGATGGTATTTCTCCTAAAATTTGGAAATCCATCTCACATGTTATTGTTCCAATTCTTTGTCATATTTTCAACCTTGTGCTCACGTCTGGTACTTATCCAGATGCCCTGAAAGTTGCAAAAGTCATCCCGATTTTTAAAAAGGGGGATCATACCCTTCCAGAAAATTACCGGCCGATCAGCTTGCTACCTTGTATTAATACACGGCTAGAAAGATCTATCGAGAAACGTCTGAGAATATTCTTGGACAACAATGATACCCTTTTGGACTTTCAATTCGGCTTCAGAAAGGGTCATGATACAAGTCATGCACTTTTAGAGACTACAAATTGTACTTATCTATAATAGTCGGGGTCTATACAGAAGACCATTAAAGTCATAGGAAATAGCCAGAGAGCATAATAGAAACTCCTTTTTACTCTATGGAATAGCCTTACTGCATAATATAAAGGCTTACAATAGACCAAGGGCTAAGAGAAGTCAAAACTACCGTTGAAAATTCCGCAGTAAGCTGGAAAGTCTGTGTATGATATTGTCAACAGAGGGTTGGGAACTCGGTGTTGTTCTTGCTTACCAGTGCGATGACTTTCCCATCGTGTGACCAGGCTGCTTTGACCAGGGTGGTGTTTTTCGTCGCCTGTAGTAGCTCTTGGTTCGCCTTCGTTAGGTCCTCCTGTATTACAAGGCGGGTGCCTTTCAATTTCCGCCTGTTCTTTATGCATAGTTCTCTGGTTTTGTAGTTCTGGAATTTGACGATTATTGCCCTGGGTTTACCCGGCTCTTTCTTACCGATCCGATGCGACCTATCAATGTCTGTTGGATTCAGGTTGAGTCCCCGATGCTGTGATGCGAGGTCCATCATGATGACGTCAGTATTTTCGTTCGGCTTCTCCTCCACACCAAACACACGAATGCAGTTTCTTCGGGAGTACTGTTCCAGCTGGTTCAATTGAGTTGTTGAGTTTGTCTGTCAATTCCGAGATCTCGTCCTGCATGGTTTTCAGTTCTGAAGAAGGTTTCTCGGCTTCCACTTCGAGGTCATGTATTATGCCAGAATTTATCTCGATCTGCTTCAAAAACTTATCCAGTTTTTTATCCAGAGCTCGATCAATACAAGCTTGCAGCTTTAGCTCGAAATCTTGGCTTGCGATTACTTTTGTAACCACTTGAGTGACAATCTCTGAGATTTCCTTTTCTTTTGTGTTGGAGCGTGTAGACATTGTTAGGAATCACCGGACCGATTTATGTCGATAACTGTCCCACAGGACTCTGAGCGATGATAATTAGTCCAACGGCTTCGATTGACGGCCTGTAGGATTCTGTAGTTTGGAGCTTTGGGCCGAGGTACAGTAGTAGCAAAACACCGTAAGCTTAGGCTATGTTAGGATAACTCTTTCACTTTACCATTCGTTGAGCAAATTTTCTGATGCAGTTCTGCAGCTCAAAATAGCCAGAAAATGATCGGATTTTCAGTTAGGTCTTCCAAAGGCTCTATATAAGGGAGGATTCACATGATTTACCTTCCTCTTGATTGTGAGCTGATGAAAATTAGCGAAAATTTGCGAGTCTTATAATGTGTCGTTAAGTCCGTCCTTACGTTACATTCAATCCATCCGAGGATCCTATTCGGAAAAGGCGCCAACGCAGAATGTATCAGGAGATACAACCGTAAGCACACCATGAACAGTCTCACACCGGTAACAGGGGTCATATTTCGTTGTTCCTAATTATGGATAGAGCCGGAATCTAACGAAGTTTGGGTACGGCCCGCCCACGTGCGGCTTCGGAACCAAAGGTTTATCATATGTATATATACTAACATAACATGTAGAGTTTTGGAAGTAGTTCCGATAAATTTTCATCAGTCGCCAATATAAAACCATGGTTTATCTTCGATAAACTATGTTTATCTGTCGAAAAACATGGTTTATCACCGATAAACATGGTTTATCGCCGACAAACATGGATTTTCGAGATTTTTGTTTATCTGCCGATAATCATGGTTTTTCGGTGACAAACCATGTTTATCGGTCGATATACATGGTTTATTGGTCGATAAACATGGTTTTTCGAGTGATAAACATGGTTTATCGGTCGATAAACATGGTTTTTTGACCGAAAATTCATGTTTTTCGATTTATTGAGCATTTGGCTTGCCATACACGTATACACGCTAACATCCTAGCGCTCCCGTTTGTAAGAGAAGTCATAGTACCAACAGCAATAGTTGAAAGACCTGCAATGTATACACGCCTACGTGATATGTCCCAAACAACTTAGCCTTCGCAACGGTCAAGCGGCACTAATTAAAAGCGCTTATCGGGAGTGTCAGATGTATCTAGAAGATACCATGCATCGGAGCCAAGGTAATTCAAGATGAAAGAGATTGTTGCAAAACGAGTGGTAACGCGACCATATGATATGATATAATCGTTATGCTGGGGAGTGCCCCTCTGGGAGCCACAGGCACCCGTTTTTCGAGGGCCGTCTCCTGTTTTTCGGGAGCCGTTTGAGAAGCCTTCGTTTTAACTTGTAAGAGTAATATATAGGTATTTATATATTGATGAAAGTTTACTTGTTAAAGTATCTATAGGCCTAGGTATTAAAATAAATATAAAAGTATATACGTGTATAAGCATATTTTGTAAAACAACGACAATATATTTCAGTAACTTTAAAATCTGAACGAATAGGATTGGCAGAACGCGTACAAAGGTTGTTACAAAATGAGTGACTCAAAGAGCGCACCGTGAGTAAAATGATGTCTTTTCATTCTGAGTGTCCAGGCTAGTTGTATTTTATGGATTTCTGGAAATGGGAAGTCAACATTTTAAAAGAAAAATTGAGGTGGACTGAAGTGTTCGGTTGCATGCTTGGAAGGTATTTACATCGTCGTTCTTTCACCCATTATAAGCGCTTCGTTGCGGAAAAGCAACTAGGAGATAAACCAACATATCAAATGGTCTCAAATTGTTTTCAGATTCCGCCCAGCATATTTTCATGGGAGGGTAATTAATACGTACGCTTGGTTTCTCGACTACCAGCACTGCCTTAGGAGAATAAGGTCATCATACAATTTGTTGGATTAAAGATCTGCTTTATTGGCTCCAATTATAACACGCTATAGCTAAGAAAGTTTTGTGATTACGGAATCGACCTGCCGCGGTCGTAAATCGACCTCAGGCTGTACAATTAGCCTGCATAGTTTCTTAACACAATTAGGCTCCTTGTGACAACACTGTTGTGTGGAAAAATGTTCATGTCTACAGTGTAGTTAATCATACAGCATTTACACAAAGACCCTCATACAAGAAAAAAGTATGCGGCAGGCGCTGCAGACTAATTGGTAAAAAGAGGCCATTTAACGACCAAGGCAGGTCGATTACGTAATCTCAAGAAACTTTTTTATGATAGCGTGCTATAGTTGGGGTATATACAGTAGACCTATAAAACGAGGCTAAGCCATTGGGTAGGGGCACCGGGGCAGGTGTTGCGCCATGACAATGGGGGTATAGGGTTTATAACAGTGACGAGACGCAAAGAAATAGGTTTGGTTGGATGGTTCATAGCAACTCAGAGGACAATGTTGGAATGGAACTTAACGTTCGTTCAAGTCATTGGTACTTACTAGAGGCCTACAAAACCCAAGGAGTATAGAAATGATTTGTGCTTCTATTTAAGTTTTTCCCCCTTTCAGTGGGGATGTTATGCATAAAAGCTTCTGCACTCATCCGAACAGTTTCAGCAATTTTAAAATGTTTGTTTTTCTCTCTGCAGATAAAGGTTAGAGACTTCATTATTGCCAGTCAGTTGCGTATAGCAAGGAGCAACAGAGCCGAGGTGCAGCAATTCATAGCGGTATAGCTCCCAAAGGAGAGTCCACATGGAACCAAGCCAAACCATGGCCTTTTTGTTGAGGTTTTGGGGAACAATTTTCTTTGATATGGCACCGTCCTCTCGACGCTCAAATATGGCAATCTGACGCCCTTCTCCCTCCCAGGACAGGGTTCGTTTGAATTCCTTCTTCTTTCCTGTCAGGGTTTCTTTTCACCGGTCCTCCCTCCCACTACCCGAGTGATTCAAGGAAGCACGATATGAGAGGACAGTATATAGACATATTATTTGCACTGGAAAAATTGTCCGATATAGCTGTTGAGAAACATCGAAAAATTTGCAATGAGGTGAAGACAATTTGTGTCGTGTTTCACAAAAAGTATAAAATGATTGACGGTACTGTTTATATTTTCTTTTGAAAGTGTTAAATTACCATGATTTTACAGCATTCATACATTTTCAAGACAGAATGAATGAATACATCATATATAGCTTTAATGATGGTAATGTGGAAGAAAATCAATTGGTAGAAAAGGCATACTTTATGCCCAGAAATATAAAGAAGGATTTCGATAATCTTTACCAGTAAAAGAACATTCATATGAAATCATACATTGGTAAAGGATTTTCAAGGGTTGCACTTACTGATGTTACTAACGTAACAACAGTTTACAATATTAGTTAACAAAACAATGAAAGTCAAAGGTACAAACTTATATTTCTAATCCAATGACAAGTTCTTATTCGATACTAGGCTGTTTCTCACAATCTGTTATAATTGTAAATCTGCACTATAGGTCAGCCTTTATCTTCGATAACTTCAAAATGAGCGTTAAGAGAAAAAGTGCACAGTAAATGGAAAATGTCCAAGAAGAACTGCTTGCAATTTACGACAAAATATGAAAGATTGCATATATCATAAACCACACAACGAATACGTTTAGTGGTTACGATGCCTAAACATATTCATAGTGCAGTGGTATAAGCCATACATGTTAATATACATGACATTGTGCACACCAACAATAAAGAGGATTATCTATTGACTAATGCAGCAACATATGAAGGAAGTTATACCAGGAATCAGTTATCATGCTGACAAAGTCCATTTTAGTGACATAGTACTAAGACAAAAGACACACGCAGGAATATCAATTTGGTCAAATGTTATGGTCTCATAAGCAAATTATCTATGTACTTACACTGCAATATCCAAGTATATGTATGAAGCTAATTAGACATACTATTACAGAGACATCTGTTTAAGAATTTTATGTTTACTGATTAATACTCATGATATGCACAAGAATAAAGTAACACGGTGGATGCCAAGGATGCAAATCATGGAACACTTGGTGTTTGTCTTGTGTTTAAAAGCCATTTCTTGCAATTTGAGGAATATTAATGGCATAAAGTCGGAGACGTCATGAAAATGTGTTTATTATGTAGAATACCAGTGTGAACCAAAGGTTACGTTTACCCAGCCCACTCATTAATATTCATGAGATGAGCACCAAGAACAAAATGGCACATGTACTCATCATGGGGCATCGATCTCATAAGTATCACATTGATTGAACTTTGTGGTTGCTGCATGGGATATCGTGTTTACAGGCTGGTTTTGACAATCTCACTTTAAGCCCCACCCAAGCCATAACAATTAATAAAGTTAATCTGTTGTTGCAGAGAACATGTACTTACAATGTAGTTACATCACATACCAAGAATGAACTAAATCGGATATACGCTTGAAGAGATATTGGCATTTTATTAGTTTTCTAAGCCCAGCCCACTCATTAATATTCATGAGATGGGAACAAAAACAGTAGGGCAAATCTACACATAATGGGGTATGTACCTACCAAGTACGACTTGATTTATATTGTGTTTGTTGAGATAGCGAGTTTACAAGCTAGCCGTCACAAACACACACTTACGCGCATGCGCACACGCCAGCACGATCGCAAAAGTTACTGAGCCTTCGGCATCCTAACCAAAAATATTTATCTCAAAGAATGATTTTTGTAGAACGTTACAGAGGTTTCGAGTTCTTCTAGTTCTGTGCACTCAACAAGTGTTTTTTCTTTTGTATATCTATACGATCTGGTCCCTGCAAATCTTCTTATATGGAGTATTAGCTTTGACCAATACTAAGCTGCAAAGGGTAATGAATCATGGAAGTGACTCACATGACAACTGAAGAAATGAAAAATGACGTCTGTAATTGAATGAGAGCAAGGTCATAGGTCAAAGTGGAGATCCACTAAACTTCATTTACATATCAAATTTGAAGTAATTTAGACAGTTTCAGGCATAGAAAAAAGCATTCATGTAAGGCGAAACAGTCACTAAGGAGGAGTCATTCCAAGCATCTTGTAATTACCATTCTGTATGAATGTTTACATACATACATACATACATACATACATACATACATACATACATACATACATACATACATACATACATACATACATACATACATACATACATACATACATACATACACACACACACACGCATACACGCATACATACATACATACATACATACATACATACATACATACATACATACATACATACATACATACATACATACATACATACATACATACATACATACATACATGCATACACGCATACACGCATACATACATACATACATACATACATACATACATACATACATACATACATACATACATACATACATACATACATACATACATACATACATACATACATACATACATACATACATACATACATACATACATACATACATACATACATACACACACACATACACACATACATACATACACACACACACATACATACATACATACATACATACATACATACATACATACATACATACATACATACATACATACATACATACATACATACATACATACATACATACATACATACATACATACATACATACATACATACATACATACATACATACATACATACATACATACATACATACATACATACATACATACATACATACATACATACATACATACATACATACATACATACATACATACATACATACATACATACATACATACATACATACATACATACATACATACATACATACATACATACATACACGCATACATACATACATACATACATACATACATACATACACCCATACACACATACGCACATACATACATACATACATACATACATACATACATACATACATACATACATACATACATACATACATACATACATACATACATACATACATACATACATACACCCACCCGCCTGCAAAACTACTAAGGTAAGTAAAAGGGGATGTTATCAAACCAACTATGTGCAAAATTAGGAAACCGGGAATTCTCGATTAGGTTATTTCCTGATATTGGCGAAACAACTTAAGAATACAGAAATGTATATATCCTTCTATTAGTTGGCTCAACGCTGTTAACGGAACAACTCAAAACGACACTGAATACAGGTAATGTTTCACTTCATCACATCTTTCTATTAGAACTGAGCAACATAACCACAATTCTGCACAATTCTTCCAATTGGGCCACAATGGAAGAGAGTAAGGAAGCATAGATAGATAGATAGATAGATAGATAGATAGATAGATAGATAGATAGATAGATAGATAGATAGATAGATAGATAGATAGATAGATAGATAGATAGATAGATAGATAGATAGATAGATAGATAGATAGATAGATAGATAGATAGATAGATAGATAGATAGATAGATAGATAGATAGATAGATAGATAGATAGATAGATAGATAGATAGATAGATAGATAGATAGATAGATAGATAGATAGATAGATAGATAGATAGATAGATAGATAGATAGATAGATAGATAGATAGATAGATAGATAGATAGATAGATAGATAGATAGATAGATAGATAGATAGATAGATAGATAGATAGATAGATAGATAGATAGATAGATAGATAGATAGATAGATAGATAGATAGATAGATAGATAGATAGATAGATAGATAGATAGATAGATAGATAGATAGATAGATAGATAGATAGATAGATAGATAGATAGATAGATAGATAGATAGATAGATAGATAGATAGATAGATAGATAGATAGATAGATAGATAGATAGATAGATAGATAGATAGATAGATATATATAGACAAGATATACAATTTACACCATATTGCTACCCTGGGTTTCACGCACGCATAGAGCGACGATCTTTTTCAACCGTTTACGGTTCAATAGCTTGGGGTTCCCATGGCGACACAAAGAAATAAGCTCGGATCTCTTATTGATTGTGTCACCTCTTGTGCGTAGGATTTCCAGTTTTTCTTCTATACAAAGGTTGCAGTTGCCCGATTCTCGCTGGTGTCGGACTGCCTAATTATGCTCCAATTTACCGAATAATCTACCTTTTGTCTCTTCAATCCCCATAGGTGTTAAGATAACTCAGAATCCTTCTCGTATTTACTATTTCTGAAAGACTTAGTGTGGTTATTATATCTAGATTTGAAATCCCCCCCGGTGAGCCCAACATATGACCTGGTGGTGCCATCGTCACCGGAAGTAACTGTGGCCTTATACACCACGGCACTGACAAGGCACTCACCCTGTAGGGGGCAAGAGGCTCTATCTCTGCAGTTGCAGGTTCTTATGGGGGTTTCTTGGTTGATTTTTTTCATTACTTTAGCATTATGGGATTTTATGATTGAATTCATATTTTTCATGCAGCTGTAACTCACTTTTAAAATGTTCCTGTTGAATATTTTCCTCAGCTTTGCCCCTAGAGGGAAGTGCTTGTCGACCAGTTTGAGAAACTGGGCACCAACGTTAGTTTTCACATTTTTACTGTAAGGTGGGTTGAACCATGTTATCTTCCTGCTCCGGTTCCTTCTTTTCCTCTTAGGCTGTTCCTTCTCACCCTCCTGGGGTTGGGTGTACGAAATGGTTGCGTCGAACCCGCGACTCTTCAATGCGTCATTATACACGCGCGCGTTGTTGTTGAAGGCGTCCTGGTCTGACGAAAGCGATGATATCCGTTTCTCTATTGCAGGGGGGATGTGCTTGGTTACGGCTGGCGGGTGGTTTGACTTCACATTTATGTACAGTGGTTCGTCATTGGGTTTTCGGTAGGGCTGGTGCATTCCGGTGTCTAGGTTCAGGTTCACATCAAGAAAGTTAACTGATTTTTTGCCTGTTTCCACCGTAATTTTGAGTCCGCAAGCTTGGAATGCATTGATGATCTCCTTTCTGGTGCGGTCCGCTTCGCTTCCGGAGTGGCTTTGCATCACTGCGAGCCCGTCATCTCTATACAACCCAACGCTGTCCACGTTAAGTTTCGTTCTGAGCTCGTTCAAGATGAAGAGCCCAACGAGCTCACACACTTCCGCTCCATCGAACGCCCCGCCCCCATCGAGACATCAAATTCTTTGTTCGCCTCCCTTTTTACCCAAGGGGTGCCTTTATATATATATATATATATATATATATATATATATATATATATATATATATATATATATATATATATATATATATATATATATATATATATATATATATATATAATATTACTTTGGATAAGCAACAGTGAGGGATTACATCAGGATCGTAAACGTTTACATCGCCTATTGCGAACCTTCTCATTTTTGAGATGTTGTGTAATTGTTATCGCTCGAAATCATCGCTTCTTTATCAAACAGTAGGTAAGTCCAAGGTTTAATGCTTTTTGGTTCTTTCACTCATGTTCTACAGGATTACAACTTCCTTCAATCGTCCACGATGCAGGTCTTAAAACATCTATGGTTAATCGTCACTATGTGCATTCTACACGGTAGGACAAAAAGTCTAGTTCTTTGTTTTTGAATAGTAATAGTTTATGTAACCTGGAACTAATAGAGTTCAATAGGTTTCACCTTCACAATAATTCTTGGGGATATATGTCTTATATGCCTTAAATCTTGGTGTTTGAGAAAACCATGATTATTTTTCGTAATCATTTCGGCTGAGGCACGTATGTATTATTGCAATGTTAGTTTTTACATTTTATCGTTTAAATGGAAAAAAATATATATACGTCAACGTTTGCTTCAAATCGAATTTTGTAAGCCACAATGCAATATGTTTTACAATTATTAGATGAGCCGTTTACATTTCAGTAAATGTTTAGTTTGGACCGGTGCAAGACATGACTGGCTATTAATTAATTAAGAAGTTTGTAAATGCATACCTCTTTCAGTTGCTCTGTTTTATTACATGTTGAAATGCAGGTTTACTAAAAAAGGACCAAAATGATGTTTTTTTTAATACAGAGAACACTTATTGCTATTTCTAAATACAAATAAAACAAAACTGTTGACAATGACAAGCTTGTCATTTAGCCTCTGAAGAAGACCCTGTTAGGATCGAAACGTCAGGCCAACTTACTTTTACACATGCTATTTCTATCAAAAATAAACTATGATGAGAAATACTATACTCTATTTCATCTTAATTCCAAACACAACCGTTTTAGGTACTAAAAGTGTTTTTACAGACTGTACAAGTCACCAAAATGCACGAATCGGCAGTAGTTGGAAAATTGACTGCAGGCTGCAAGGAGATTGGAGGGAAATTAAATATTACCACGATAACCCAGTCGAAGGAAATTTACTAATTATGTCTAATCAAGGTAAGCCTTCAACATGTGTACGAGTGAGTTATTCCCACGAGTATCCACCATCAATACACAATTATATAGTAAATATATGTTCTTCGATACATTTTTACTTTTTCAATTCAGCTTTCTTTCTTTTTGTATGATTGCTTTTTGATGATTTATAATCCCTAACAGGACTTCATTAAATCTTAAAAAGTGACAATGTATATTTTCAAGGAATAATTGATATCCCTCTGTATGAATGTATAGGTAAGTGTAGAGGTAAAGGGAAAGGCGTGCGTTTACACAAGTGAGAACAATCAAGAGAAAAATTGAGACAATTTAATGATTGAAATTTATCAAACTAGGCAGGCAGTTTACAAAAAATTATAATTTTTTAAAATAAGGTTAAAAATGAATAACGTGATGTACATGGTTTGCCGTAAGCACAATATATCACATGTCATGTACAGCGAGATCAATTGATCAACCCGTGACTGTACAATACACTTACTTACTCTCAAGGAAGGAAACGGCTGTTTAAATATAATGAGAAGCCGCATTAGCACATCCATAAAATTATTAAATTACAAGCCTCGGGAAGTAATATTCCAAACATAGGCTATCAGTAACATTCCACGTCCATATCCTTATAATAGGTGTGGTAAGATATAATAATAAAGTTTGGGATTTCCACTATAAATGTTTATAAAGGTGATATAAAGTAGAATCTTTACATACATTATATGAACTTGATATGACTTTTATATGGATTCCCTTCATATCTTCAACATCAAACTTGAGATAATTCGAATATGGGCCAGATATAAAATCCAACATATAAAAATATATATAAACCTTTTGGCCATAAGTAATATAAAGTTTTATATAAAGTTTAGTCCATATAAAGTCATAAAGTAAACAAAGTAGAACCCTTATATACAGGGGCGTCAATCCGATTTGAAACGTGGGGGGGGGGACGTAATCGATTCGAGTAACCGGCCGTAAGTACTATCTAAGCGGAGCGCCACCATCGGTTGGCGCGCAGCGTACCAAGAAAATTTCAGATTTCAATACCTGAAAGATCGCTGGAAATGGCACTTGCCAGGCTGGATAGCAGCCATCTAGTTGCGTGATTTCGGGAGAAAATTACAAATTCGTCACTCAGGAAATCTGCAGTAAAGTTCATGCGACCTTCATTTTTGATGGATTATTTCTTTTATTAGTGATTCCAATTGACATGAACATTAGAACCCAGTGCAAGTTGGCAAATGATGCGGCGAACTGGAACCCCCAGCCCCATTTTGCCCTATGTTTCAGGAAAGAATACCCCTCATTTGTTCAAACCCATGACAACTAACAATCTGTGAATAAATTTTCTTCGAAATGAGCACATTATATTGCACCAAGTCGGTCAAGGAATGAACCCAGGGCCTCAGATAAAGGCCTATAGCAGGGGTGGGCAAATTTTAGGAGTGAACGATTGACAGGACCGCACCTAACCAACGACCTTATGTTGATTTCAAACCTTTGATTCCGAAGACGTACAAGCAATAGGTGTGTGTACTAATCTGTATTCACAAAAACATAATGTCAAGTCCAGTACAGTCCAGTTGATAATTAATGGTGATAATAAACCTACCTGACAGCATCAATAGTGCAGATAAATTCTAAGCAGCTAGTTCGTTTTTTGTGATGATGTAAAATAGATTGATTTTTCTCTTTCTCTTGAGACATCTCACGGGCCGCCAAAAAACACTGGCGGGCCACATGTCCGGGCCGTAAGCTGCCCACCCCTGGCCTATAGGAACAATGTCCCAAAATATCCTTGGACATATAGGCGAAGGAAGCTATCCGCCGCGACTGCATGTGAGTTTCTCGACTTGCTGTCCTGGGAGTCATACCACAATATGGTGCATATCCCCATACGCCATTATTAATAATTTAATAATATAACATATATGGTATGCACATTCAACGAAAAATTTGGTTTTTATTTTTCGGGAAAGTCGTTACAACCCCCCCCCCCCCAAATCAGATTGGGCTTCAGATTGGGCTCATACGCCTATGACGGTAGTTCTATTAGGCATTTGTTTTTGGAGTATTCCAAATAATACGTTTTGTACGGTGGAGTATTAGAATCGTGAGATACAATTTCACAAAGTGGCAAGGAAAACTGGTAAATATGACAATTTTGACCGAAATTTTTCAATTTTTAGGTCATGCACAATCACAGGAATAAATGAATAGGCCTAGATAAACTTAAGTGCGACAGTCGGAAATTCCGACTGTAATCCGAGGAACCAACGAACTTCTCTGTTAACTCCTCAAACTTCAACTGGGCTAGACGTTCGCAATAAGTATAGCACACCATCACATGGTTCAGCCTATGTTGAATCATGGTGCTCCGTAGCCATGCGCCTCGAAGCACTAAAGGATCTCTCGGCTTCCGTCGAACTGGCGGAGGAGACGAGGAGCAACCGCAAGAGAACTTCGACTTCACCAAACATAGCCCGTACCGCTGGATTCATCGACTTGAATATTTGTCTATACCCTTCAACCGACGATGACTGGAACTGGCCTCGAAAGAAAGGCAGACTAAGCTTAAGATTGTCGGAGAGCTCAGGGTACCAACTCACGAGATCTGGGTGGAATTCTCCATTCAGCAATATTGGGGGATATTCGATGATATGAATCCTGAGATGTGTAAGCCCTAACCAAATAGAGCCACGACACCACTCTTTTTCCAAATGTGTGGGGGCATTTGATAGTTTTTTCCCCCACTCATCAGAATGTCGGGGACATGTCCCCGCCGATGACGCCCATGCTTATATCTATATATATATATATATATATATATATATATATATATATATATATATATATATATATATATATATATATATATATAGATGGCTTTAGGTGGATTATATATATTGTCCACATGAAAAATGTATGAATTTGCTTTGTATGGTTCATATACAAATATCAAATTCAGTTTAATGTTTATATAAAATTCCCGATGCAACAGCAATATATAGAAAAATATTACCTTTATATGTAGTATACCTTAGCAAGTTGTGCAGAACATGGGTCTGGTTTACAGTGCAGTACATTACGATACCGAGATATATAACTGGATGCATTGGAAATACAGTAACTCTCCTAAATGTACACACCGTGGCTGTAGGCCTACTTATGTTACTGCTAGTAGTGCAGTGGGCTGTGGGCTAAGCTAAGTCGTGAATACCGCACCATGCTGTACTCTATGGCTACACTCATTTGTAATATGTTTGTGACATGTTTTAACTAGTTAATAAACAAGCATAAGAGCGAACAATTACTTATTCATTTGGGGATTGTGGGTTGTTTTGAAACTATGAGTCTTTTTGTTTTAAATTACATATAAAAAACTTTTGAAAGGAAAGGCTAGATATGCCATTCTGAGTATGAATGTTCTGGCTGGAGAATCTTTTAATTTCTTTAACATTTTGGCTTGCTTTTTGTATGTCAGATTTTATACGTCATCTCAATTCTACTCCACTTTCAAGATAACGAGCATAGATTTGGATTTGGGCGCGACATCGGTACCCTGGATATTGATGAAGATGGCGCCATGGTTATCAACAATGTTACAATAGATCATATATCTTTGTATACGTTGATATACACCGACAGAGACGGACATGATTATCAACATGAATTTATCATTATAGGTAATGTTAGTACCATTCATTTAGAGAGAACATTTTTATAGAAACATTTTATCCTAATTTTGAGAAAGAAAAATGTTGATCTTGTAATTACTTCAAGGTTAGGTACAGCAGCAAAGCAATTATAAAAGAGAAAATGCAAATACGAATTGCTTATACTGATTTACACGTAAGAATAACTTCCTCGAGCTATGACATGAAAAGTTGTATGATTGCAGAAGATCACACCTTTGGATATAATAGAGCAAAAAATGTGATTGTACTGACTCAAGCCAATCGGAAGCTGGTCACTTCGCCCAACAACCATTTCGCCCAACCTTTACCATTTCGCCCAACCAGCCTGGTCAGACTCCGATCGATATGGAGCGGACCCCAATTTATTTACCTACCACGAAGTAAAATAACCCAAAATAAATCAAATTGAACTAGTGAAATAAAAAAAAGGAATATTATTCTGACTGAATATGTGGTAAAAAATGGTTGGGCGAATGACCAAAAAGGTTGGGCGAAATGACCAAAAAGGTTGGGCGAAATGACCAGGCTGGTTAGGCGAAATGACCAGGCTGGTTGGGAGAAATGAACAGGCTGGTTGGGAGAAATGGCAGTTGGGCGAAATGGTTGTTGGGCGAAGTGACCGGAAAGCTCGGGCAGGTTACAGCTTACTCATTGTTCACTCTTTTCTCGCAGATTATCCTGCTACTGTTTACGCCCATTATGGATCCGACGCACTCATAAATTGTTACTTTCCTCAGTCTCAAAGGGTGTATTGGTACGACTCAACGTCACGTAATGCACGACCAATCGCAAGTCTTGAAGGAGGCCGGAAGGTGGGGTCAGGAGTCTCTGCCGGGAAATACGATATTACCAATACCGGTGGACTACTGATAAGGAATACTACTTTCAGCGACGAAAAAACATACCGTGTTATAGTTATTGTATCCAATATACATACATTAACAACAGATCAGAAAGTCGTTATATATGGTAAGTCAGTGTTGTATATAAAGTTACAAGAATAACCCTAGCTGTAAACTGCGATTATTTTCACCTGGCTTAGAAACTCCGTCCTTAGATAATACCTACCAAACTCAGTAACATAATGTACCATGTAAACCAGTTTTCTAAGAAAGAAAAAAAGCAAATAGGCCTGTGTTGGAATGCATAAGTTATAGTTTTTAATGTGTTGTTTTTAGCAGGATCTTCTTCAACGACAAACGGAAAGGAACACAGTTTCAATACGCATTCGAATAAGATTCTACCATGATCGACACGTCAGGTACCCTTACTTGTTTACGTAATCTGGTTTTCTAAGGGTTTCGTTTATTCTACAGCTAGCGTCGAGACAGCGGTATTTTCAGTAGATGTTTGCGAGGGAAGAAACTTCTGTTTGGTGCAGCTGCAAGATCCGACATTTTTTATGTGTCGGGAAACAAATACAGGACCTCATACGTCACTGAGCTGGACAAGGAACACATCAAACGGTACACGATTAGTTAATACTTCTAAGTCCTTTGATGGAAACATGTACGAGGCTTTCGTATCAACGAATGCAAATCTTAACTCGACAGACCGACTTTATGTTTACATCTGTAACTCTATAATAGATATTCCAGCTAAGCCATTAAGACAAATAGTTGTAATGGTCGAAGATGAGAGTAAGGACTACATCACTACTCTGTTGAAACCGACATATTATAAGGCATATGATGACGTCAGGTTAGTCTGCACCAATGAGAATCCTTTGTTCATATTATGGAAAAGAAACCACGAAACTATTGGATACTACCACGAAGGCAAATCGGATGTATTGAAACCTGGTTACGAGCTTGATGATAAGGATGGATCGTTGCTCATTAACAAATTCTCATATACACACGAGGGTGAATATGTTTGTATCTACAACAATGGTAAAGTCGAGGAAGAACAGCAACATAATATCAAGACCGTTGGTGAGTGCCTTTATTTTTGCAAAGTATCTTAATTTTTTGTATGATATACCCTACTTGCGTTCTGCTGACTATAAGCAATACATTTTGTTTCATGTTTCTTTCTCATATTGATTTCCGAATAAGATCCTGGTTTTAACTTCCTTTCGGGGGGCTCTTATCGGAAGGGCCCAATGTGAGGTACAACGTCATAACTAATCGTTAATTGGTCTGCAACATGGTATTAAGGTCTCAAAGTCACAGATAAATATTATTCATTAAAAATCTTTGCTTCATATTAACTAGTTAGTACAGTGTCATAGTATTGCTAAAGCTAGCTATATCATGACTAGCAATCTCAAGATGTAGAGGTATATTGTCTTTCTAATGAACAAACCTTTATCTTCATCATGCTAATCAATCGGTAGGTAGAACGTTTGGAATATATATTGCAATCTTCGTCGTATCCGTAGTAATAATCAAAAAAATAATAATCTGAAAATGGAAAACAAAGTTAAGAACTATACCGTTCATAATGTTCTCTTCTTATTTCTTTATTCATTAGTTACACCAATCAATCCTACACCTTCTATCGTTGGGTGTTTAGAGCCATTGGATTGCACATTTAATGTTACAAGCAGTGGATTTCTGACATGTTTAATAGAGGGCGTTCTTCCAATCGTGCATCCGAAATGGATCCACGATGAATATGTTTCTTCCAGAATTACTTTCAGTCAACCACAGCTAATAGTGAGAAATGTTGGGTCTTTGTTTAACATATACTTGACTACTTACTACGAAATAACGACTGACCAGGTTTATGAAAGTGAGACAGACGAAGACTGGCAGGCTTATGACGTCACAGCGTCCTGCTCTGTGAACTACGAGATTCTTGGGCAACACAAGACGGACGTTACGCTGCATCTCCAGAAACGTACTTCAGGTGACTATATACAATGTATAGGCTTGATCAGGAGATAAACTGTTACTGTATGATGATGTAAAGGAGCTGTCAATTGAAATTAGACCACCCCATTGGAGCTTGTTGAAACATTCTTGTTCTGGGTAGTGATCTTCAAGTAACAATATATGGAAGAGAGAGGACTCATTTTTCAGCAGTTGGTTTTAAGTGTAGGGCGAAGGTGGAGAGGGGGATATTTGGGGAGGGGACTGTGGGGAGGGGGACATTAAAGGAGAAGCCAATTCCCCATCCTATGCAGACTGATGTGATAAATATGCTTGTGGTGAATAACTTACACCTTATCAATAAATTGTCCGTTTTAAATTATCGCACTGTAAACATATCGAGCTTCATAAATGACATAAAGATTATCCTAAACTAAACGTAAAAGACCCCTCGTGGCATCCTCTTTTGGTTCCGAAATGACCGAATTTAATTATATCAGAACATCTAATACTATGTATTAAGAAACGGAGAGTTACATATGGAGAGCAAAATGGTATATTACCACAACCGTGACGTTAGGATATTCTTTGCATTCAGAATAGTTAAAGGCGACTCAAGGAAGTTGAAACTCACAAGGATGTAAGTTTGTGCGGACTAGCATTATTCTCAGCTTAGGTTTAATTTTCAGATACTATAAGCTTGTATGAATCGTGTTCGTCATACATAATATCTATCTTTCCGATTTGTTTCTTGCAGCTGTAACAGAGGATAGGATAAGGAAGAGGTATGGAGGTAAGTTTCAATTTGATGATAATTATATTTTCATATATTCACATCAAAAATGAAAGTTTGCGTGATATTTATAAGTACAGGTTTACCTTACTACGATTCTTGTTACAGTTTGACTCAAGTGTTTCCTTTCCTGGTAATGTGATATTGATGAATATATCTAGAAACTGATTTTCGTGGGTCATTGCATGGGTATACCTTCATTGCTGGTAAATATAATTAGCAGACAACATTGATGCTATAGTAGATGCTATTAACATACATTTCTCGTTTTTATTACAGTACATAATAACTGGCTGTGTGTCATCCCAGTTATTGTATTGTCTGTCATCATGATTATTATTATTGGCTTTACAACATGGCAAAGCAGGAGAGGAGACCTGCGTCAACAAGAAATCATCTGATGCCGAGAATACTTACAAGAACAACGGTGGAGACAACCCAGCTTTTACAATTTGAAAGGAAATATACAATGTGATTGAATAATTATTGGGTTAAATTTGTTTAGTAGTTTATCATATTATGCATTGACACAATGACTAAAAACATTGACAATCGGTTAGTAAGTAACTAGCCTATAATATTAGCAAGCAACCCTGTATAGAAATTATGACTTAAGATAAGAATCAAATTTTCGATTATCTAATTTTGTAGTTTATTTGGAGTTTGGGGTTAGGTGTTGGGGGGGGGGGTGTGGGGGTGTGCAATGGTTCATTCGAATTTCCAAATTATATCTTTCGTTTTCGCAAAAGAGAGATAACTGGACTCTTAATGTGAGAATTCCACAGCCTGAGATTTAAGAGAAAGAGAAATATAAAGAACGGCATGGGTCTATTTGCCATTATTGATAAATTCTCTTTTGTGATAACATTCATGGAGAACGCATGAAATACTTTATCATTGAATTGTTTTCCACTAAATGCAGTGAGTAAGAAGAACTGTTTGTGGTACCTTTTGATGAAGTCAATATGTTTTGTAATTATAAACATGCAATTGTATAAATCTTGTAAAATATGTCATGTATCTTAAGTATATATATATAAGTATATATATATATATATATATATATATATATATATATATATATATATATATATATATATATATAAGCTATTATTTGATACTGGAGAGATATTGTACTTAAGTTTGACAAGGCTTATAAAAGCTTCTGTTTAACATTTTATTGATTTAAATTCGCCTCTGTGGGATGTACAGTGTTCCATGTGATATCGGAGTTAGTTTCATAAAACTTCGAAGTTTCAAAAAAAAATAATGTATAATTTAATTTCACATCACTTATGTATCTTGGACCCCAAATTGTGACATAAAATAAAGTGTTTCAAACCTCGCGATATATTTTTCACTTTCCGTTATTCCTTTGTTCAATTCTTGCAAAATTCAACGAAACTCACACTAATTAATACATATCAGTACACGTCCTGATTGCAGCTGATCATTATCATGTCATAAAATGCACAAGTAATTCCTGAAAACGTACGTGATGGTTAGTGCGTCACGTACGTTTACTTTGCATGTTCACGTATTGTTTCACTGTCGGAATTCTTCCGAGTTCATCTCTATGAGCAAACGCTTTATAAATAAACCCTAGTAGTACTTCCACGAAAATTCCCGCAAAGCACGATTAATAATCGATGTCGCAAAATTCAGATCAACTCTCGTGTCCAAATCGTCACGTACGTTAAACGGCACTGTTCTACGACATGCCTTCAGTAAAATTTATTGATAAATCAGCAATCTACGATCAATCAATCGATGGTAACCCACGCTACACTTACTTGTCCGCTTGAACTATATACTGTATAGGTGTAACATTGCGTGTGTAGTCCTGGTTTGACTGTCGTATCACGTACGTTAAAATATCTTCGGTGCTAAAAAAAAACAAGTTAAACCACAAGATCTGTCATTCCTCACCTCATCTCACCTATCCCGGAGTCTGGTAGACCGTAGGGGCGCCACAGATGCCCTCCCAACTATTTCTTTCCATTTGTTCCTGTTCTCGGCCTCTCGAAGGGCATCAGGCAGTTTGAGGCCCGTCCACTCTCTGGGATGTTGTCCTCCCATCTTTTCCTCTGTCTGCCTCTCCTTCTTCCTCCTGGTACCATGCCCTGCAGTATCGTCTTAGCCAGTCCTGTAGATCTTGTGACATGGCCATACCATCTCAATTTGCGTTTCTTCACAATGGTGAGGAGGTCATCGTAGGGCCCGATAGCCTGGGCAATTCTATTCCTCACTTCTTGATATTTGAGATGTGGTCCCTGTAGGATATGTTGAGGAGTCTGCGGAAACATCTCATTTCTACAGCTTGTATCCTCCTTTCGATGTCTGCTGTCAGGGTCCATGACTCACAGGCGTAGAGGAATATGGAGGTGACAAGGGAGCGCATCAGTCGGATCTTCGACCGGAGGGTGATGTTCCTGACCTTCCAAATTAGCTTCAGTTTCGTTACTGCTGATGTTGTCTGTGCAATCCTGGAGAGTATTTCTGGCCCTGAACCTTCATCTGTTACTATTGCTGCCAGGTACTTGAAGCTCTGAACCGTTTCCAGCTTTTCACCATTGGCCCTGATGTCTACGTTGATACTATCGCTGCTATTGGTCATCAGCTTGGTTTTTTGTGCATTGATCTCCATCCCGTAGGCTGCCGAGGTCTTGTCGAGGCGTTCCACAAGACTGGAGGGCTCTTCTTCTTTTCCTGCAAGGGCATCAATGTCATCGGCAAAACGTAAGTTGTTACATGTTCTGCCACCGATGCTCACTGTCCCTTCATGCATATCTAGGGCATCCGACATGATTTTCTCGAGGAAAACGTTGAGGAGAATAGGCGTGAGCAAGCAACCTTGCCGGACTCCGACTGTTGTCCTGAACCACTCCCCTACTGCACCATTGAAGATGGCTGCGCTGGTGGCTTTGTCATAAAGCTGTTGGATCACTCTGGTGAGGTTGACATTGAATTTGTAGTGTCTCATAGTTGCCCATAGAGCCGTTTGCCAGACTCTATCGAAAGCCTTTTTGAAATCTATAAAGACATGGTAGAGGTCTTGCTGGTGTTGTAGGTAGCGTTCGCACAGTATTCTGAGATTGAAGATCTGCTCTGTCGTGCTGCGACCAGCTCTAAATCCAGCCTGCTCCTCCACAATGATTGCTTCTGCTTGTGGTTTCAGTCGGTTCAGCAAGATCTTTAGTATTACTTTATGTGTCATTCATCTGCTGACAATCTTGAAGAGGAGAGCAAGGTAAGATATCCATCTTTGTATACTTCCACAAATATGGAAGGATTGTGTTAAAATTTGTCCAAAAAATCGTAGTTTTTGCTAAGACCTTTTCTTGAGTTCTTGCGCACTTATCGTGTCTCTTAATAACGCACGTAAGACAGCTTTATAGTTTTAAAGTATTTTGCAGAAACTGCCAGAAACTGGCCTAGAATAACGCTAGCCGTTCTAACTGTGCATACATTTTTTTTAAAAGGGCAGCTTTTTCTTTATAATAAATCGCCAGGTATTCTAAGATAGATTACACTCTCGTCGTTCCGTACGTGATGTTAGACACCATTAGCGCAAATGTTTTTCGTGTCCTGTCGTAAATGCGTTAAACGCATTTCATTTTTTGTTAGGAATTTGTACATGTTTGAAATATAATTGTTAGCTTTTTCAGTCGTTTGTTGTATTATTCACATGTGCAAGGAAGTTTGTAAGTTCTGTGGAAAATCATGATAAGTTAATGAATTGCGATGGAAGTTTAGGCCTAGGCTCACGTACGTTATGTCTAGACACCGAAATCGCTTGCGTTAATGGTGTCAAACATCACGTACGTAAATTTTTCAAACTATCACCAATTTTCGAGGTTACGTTATGCTTAGACAACAGCGTTGTTGTGTCCAAACAAACGAACGTTAAAAAGTTCGTACATCATCTTCTTGTAACTTCGGGGACAAAACAATTCTAATAAAGCACGGTTATTTTACCATTTTGTATCGTTCTGAATGTTTGAAAGCCCATCAAATTAAGACTACAATTCTAGTACAGAAGATAGCAGCCTGACAATTAACGTACGTTAGTGAAGACACTTCCGTCTGACCTGTCATTAGATTAGTGTTGGGTCCAGTTAAGCGATGTATATAGCATGTAAACAAACTGCTAGGCTACGTACTTTTCCAAAACGTTTATCGTGAACTGGTCTCGCAGTAACTTATGGTGTTTCAGTGTGACAAATGTACGGCCAAGCACACAAAAGTTGAACTGTTTTTCGCATGGACGTTTTTCAGAAAGAAAGGTGGCATTTTTTTTTGGGGGGGGGTTCAATTTTTTTGGGGTAAACCATAACAGCATATTTCTGGTGCAGGTGTGGTAATGTCCTGACTGGATAAAGCCAAGTCCTAACTATCGGAGATAATAATCACGTACTAACAAAAGATGTCATGTGCAGAGGTTCCTTATCGGTTGTGTTACCTTGTTTTTTTTTTCCAAAAGTAAAACAAAATAACTAGTCCTTCTTTACCAAGCTTTTAGAGTAGTTCCTCTTGATGTTTAAGAAGTGTCGCAGTCGTCGGTAGAGAACTGGTAAAAAAAAGGGGGTGCTAGTATAAATCTGAGCATGTGGTGATGAGAAACTACTTTTTCTTTATGTAGCCAGACCATTACTGATCCAATACTTGGTAGTCAGTTAACCAGTACTAAGCATATAGAATGTTTCAGCTTCAGGTCATTTGGGTTCATCATAGGTTGAAAGTGTGAAAACAATGTTGGCATGATTTCTTAATAAAGGTAGCTGTGACCAATTGTATACTTTGCATGTTGATGCATTATATTGAGCACATCAATCCTTTGCATTAATTCCCACAGTTACCAAAATGAAACTGCGACCAGGTACAAAGGTTAATCCCCCTTCTCTGTCAGAGGAAGTTTTATGTTTACAACCAAAATGTAACAAAACGGGAGCTGAATACCAAAAGGAATACCGACTCAGGTTGTAGGAGTCCAAAGAGAAGAAATGATGCCCATCAATACCATGAAAAGATCCGTGCAAAGCTGTGGAGGTTAAATAGCAGTGAGGATGGGAAAACAAGTGATCGAGAGTTGAATAGAGAAGGTATAGAGAAAGGAAGAAAGCTGAAGGGTAGAACACGACTAAAGCAACTAAGAAAAAGGTCACAAGGGCTGAGCGACAGATGCAGAAAGAGAAGTGGTGCCTATCAAAGAAAAAGCAAAGAGCACAAATGTCTTCCCAAGCTAAAAGGAGAATGAATGAAAAACGCAGGGCTAAGTATGCAGCCACGAAGGCAGCACTTACACCAGTAGGAAGTTTGACAGTTCCAGCAACCAATGGTTTTACTGCTAAGAGGAAAGCTGTGTCACGATCTTTACGCATTTTGCCAAAAGATCCAGAAAAGTTTGCAGAAGTGGTTAGTGCTTTTGTGAAAAATGCCACCCCAAGGAAGAAGACTGCATTAAAGCAAAGGTTAGTGCTAAGCCCATCACAAAAGAAGAGGCTCGACTTTCTAGCAGAAAATTCTGTGAAGTCTGTGGTCCAAGAGCTAAAGAAGACTCGCACCAAACGGGACTCACAACTTCGTCATCTCCTACATGTAACCACGGCAATCAAGAAAAAAGTTAACAAGCGGACTGCTCACAAACAGCTGGGGTTCAGTTGGAACTATTTGAAGAAGCCACATTTTCCACACTTTCAGAACTTAAGAAAGCACAGGACCGATGCATTTTCTACAACAAAAGCCAAAGTGGTCACAGATTTCTACAATCGTGGAGATATTTCTCGTAAAATGCCAGTTCGTGGCAAGACACCATTAAGAGTAATGGAATGTACAACTGCACAGGCATTCACGATTTTCAAGAGAGAGAACCCGGGATTTCGCATTTCCTTCAGCCATTTCCACAAGCTAAGGCCTGCCAAGACAAAACCAATTTCAAAGACTCAGCTTATGCAATGTCTCTGTGAGTATTGTGTAAACATTTCAATCCTTCTTGAAACTTTCAATAAGAATGCTCTCCACTATGGACATAAAGGTGCTATCATTCATGACAAGTACGCAGCATCTGATCTGACGCTATGCAACTACGTGAACAATGTTCCGAGGAAAGAATGTATCGACAGGACCTGTGAAAAGTGCGGCATTGGTAGAGTGGACACCCACGTAGCTTCTCTTCTTGCTGCTCATGGACATGCCCCAGTTGAAAGGAAGTCTTGGGAATTAGAAATGAAGGAAAGGGGAAAAGAATGGGACTGTTAATGAAAAAAAGCCTCTCTGTCTGACCTCACTGATGTCCTCAAAGAAAAGCTTGATCCATTTTCTAAACACCTTGTCAACGCTTAATGGCAAGCAATGCAGTTTGACAAATTGAGAAATAATCTACCTCATTCATGGGTTTTATTTTGCATGGATTATGGCCAGAATTACATCTGCCATTTCCGAGATGAAGCTCAATCTGCTCACTGGTCTTACCAACAAGCTACCATACATCCCATAGTGGCCTATTATCATTGCCCAGATGATCAGTGCTCAGAAGTAACACGAGAGTCTATGGTATTTATTTCTGATGATAGATCTCATGAACATAAGGCTGTGCATCACTTTGTAACCCTAGCGAATGAACACATTTCTCGTCAAGGAGTGCTAATTAATAGAGAGATTCATTTTTCTGATGGACCTGGTTCTCAATACAAGAACAAAAGCTCTTTCCATGATGCCTCATATGGAGTTAAAGATTACGGATTTCCTGTCGAATAACATTTCTTTGGTAGCCGGCATGGCAAGGGCCCATGTGATGGAGAGATTGGGGTTCTGAAGAAATGTGCTGCAGTGGCTGTCAAAGTTAGATAAGTCATTATCCGTGATGCCCATGATCTATTCAAGTATGGTCAGAATTTCTTGTCACTTCCCACAGATGTCCAAGAACATTCACATGCAAAGAGAACCTTCTTCTTTGTGAGGGAAGGAGAAGTTCTAACAGATTTTAGGATGGTTCGTAACAATGACCTGAAGCCGATTCCCCAAACTAGAGCCCTACATTGTTTTATCGGGATAGCACCTAGTGTTGTTACTGCATGTGAAAGAAGCTGTTTTTGTTCAGAATGTACTAGTGGAAAGTATGTCAATTGTAAGGATGCCACCTTTGTTGGAAAGAGAAGTAATTATGCCCTGAAATCTGGTATGAGACTGGAAATGGCAGATGGTCAAGAAGCTGATGCAACAAGGTTAGTAAAAGTGAATAAACATATAAGTTTGATTCTTTGACGTATACGTTCTGTACCATCATGTGATGATAAAATTTGCTCTTAAACTACTGTAATCTACATTTCTTTGAGTTGTTAAAACAATTGCTACAGTAGCTGAGAGGTATCAACAAAATTATCTTTTATATGTGGTCAAGTGACAGTTATGGTATGAACAAGCAGTCGTCACTTAACCACACTGTAACTGTACTTACTGTAGGTTTCCTGTCTCTTCTTTTCATTTCACAGCAGTGAAGCCAATGGTCAAACCAAGCCTACCTATACCTATGCGAAAGGCAGTTTTGTTGCGGTTAAACTGTATGGGAAACAGTCATGTAATGTGTACTTGGCAGAGGTAAGAAAAAGGGTACTTTTCAACTATCAGCTGTAAACTTCAAGTGAAATGTAGTCTACCTATCCAATAAGTTTGAAAAAGGAAATATTTCGGTTAGCAACTATATGTTGTATGAATGGGAGTATTAACAGTAATTGTTGAAAACAATGTCAAAACAAAATCATCATATATTTGCTGCCATCCAGACTACCTATCTCTTTGCCGGTTAAAACAACTTTGTGTAAAATTATACTCTATAAACAGGGACTAACATGATCTCTTTGTAAGAAACCATTACGTTCTCATATAAATGTAACTTGTGCTCCTTTCTTGTTCAATACTTTAGGTACTTCAAGAATCTGAAGACGACATCCACGTCAATTTTATGAAAAGATGCGGTGACAATCTTTACAAGTGGCCATCCCAAAGAGATGTTTCTTGGGAACCCCGTGAAAATGTGGTATCCCAGCTAGATTTTCCTGATCTTGCCATAGAAAGGGAACAGTTTCGCTTTAAGAAGTCAGATTTGACCATCATCGAAAACCATCTTCGAGTAGAACCATATCAATTTAAATAAGGAAAATCATATTTCAAGTTTCACCGAGTTAATTTCAAACTATTGTGCAGTTAAACATTGAACCGAATTCTGTTCTCATCCCTTTTGAAGTTACTTAAAGCCATTTTTCTCCCATGTTATTCATTGTTGATCCTTTTTCTATGTTACATTTGATGTCAAACATGAGGAAACTATTTGTGATTCCTTGTGTGTGATGCCTCGGCTCATAAACACTCTATCTCAGTGAGTAGATGATCCCTATTGTTTTTCAAAGGTCATTTGAGTTTGACAGAGTTGTCTAAAATCCTTTTAAATGCCATATCTCAAGAAGTGAAGTTGGTAAATTCTAAAAAATTTATATCTGTAGCCCTTGGCAAGTATTTGATCGCTATTGATTTTCATAGATGTTAAGATTCCTTGAATCAATTAGAAGTAAATATGAATAAATATGATCACTTAGGAAGTGAAATATGGTTTGAACTTCATCCTTATATGTAAAAGCATGCATTAATCAATATTTCAATACCACTGCACCTCTGGTCATTTCTGGTCAGCAATATGGGATGTTGCAAAATCCAAAGTCCCTTTTCATATTCGGCATGGAATCACTAAGTCATTTGACATTCTGGTTTACGTTTGACTTGTATCTGTAATACTTTAGTACTTCAGAGTAGCAATATAGAGCATCTTTTCGAAAGAATTTGGTGTCCATCATAACAAGCAGTGTGACGGTAGTACTTCAGAGCATCTTCTCATGATAGTTCGGTGTCCATAATAACAGCAGTGAGATGGCAGTACTTCAGAGCATCTTTTCAACATAGTTCAGTGTCCATCATAACAGTAGTGTCATGGTGGTACTTCAAAGCATCTTCTCATTATAGTTTTGGTCCATGATAACAGCAGTGTGGTGATATGACTTCAGAGCATGTTCTCATTATAGTTTGGTGTCCAACATAACATCAGTGTGATGATATTACTTCAGAGCATCGTCTAATTTGTATTTTGGTGTCCACCATCACATACGTAACAAGGTCCATGACAGCTTTTTATTATATTTAGTGACAGTTTATTGTGTCATTGAGTAACTTTTGTGAAGGCAAACACCTTCATTGTGCCTTTCAATATGCTATTTAAATCCTGTCTTTGGCAAACTTTTCTTTTTTTCAATATTGTATATGTAGTACATTGTGTTGTTAACGTATGTTATGGTGTCCTATATTTTTCATGTTGTATTCAACTTGAAGAGGGTATTACAGAAATGACAATTTCTTATTATTTGTTCTTGTTTCAATCTCTTGCTTTCATCATCTTTGATTCTTATGTAAGTCTTCAGAAAATTGAAATCCCAATACTTTTAGGACACCGAGTCACACGCGTTAACATTACACCTAGTAAGAGTAAATGGTCCAAAATTTCCTAGTTGTGTTCAAAATGTTATGTCCATAATTGCTGATGTTTTTCTCTATGTATTCAACTTTGAAATAAAAGTGCCCTAATAACAATCCAATGCTTTTCATTTTTGAGCATCGATGTCACACTTTTATAAACTAATATTGAATACATGCTTATATATATTGCTTATATATATATATATATATATATATATATATATATATATATATATATATATATATATATATATATGTGTGTGTGTATGTATGTATGTATGTATGTATGTATGTATGTATGTATGTATGTATGTATGTATGTATGTATGTATGTATGTATGTATGTATGTATGTATGTATGTATGCGTGTATGTATGTATGTATGTATGTATGTATGTATGTATGTATGTATGTATGTATGTATGTATGTATGTATGTATGTATGTATGTATGTATGTATGTATGTATGTATGTATGTATGTATGTATGTATGTATGTATGTATGTATGTATGTATGTATGTATGTATGTATGTATGTATGTATGTATGTATGTATGTATGTATGTATGTATGTATGTATGTATGTATGTATTTATGTATTTATGTATGTATGTATGCGTGTATGTATGTATGTATGCGTGTATGTATGTATGTATGCGTGTATGTATGCGTGTATGTATGTTTGTATGTATGTATTGAAATTGAAATAAACGAAACGAAACATTGTCCAATCTAGGTATTCTGAGATTCTGGTTCGCTCTGGCACTATGCTCCAACCAACTTGTTTTTTTTCTATCTGGCAATCATAGTTATCAACTTGGATTCCCTGATGTAGCTCTTCAGACTCGTTTCTGTGGGAAATGTGTCTTCACCTTGCTCTCGTAAGAAGGCTTTACGAGGTGCATGTCACAAAACGCTGCTATGATACGTCATAAATGCATACTTGTGATAGTTGCATAGAATTGTGGTGTGGATCATAATTTTGCAAAGCGAAC